>NC_089213.1:495754-535754 GCF_963930695.1 Labrus bergylta | reverse complement strand
AGTCTGCCTCTCCCAGTAGTCAGCTTTGTCTTCTGTGACTTTGTTCATCCAGTCCTGTTTGGGTTCTACTCTCTTGGTGTTACTGTCGTAGTATTCTACCTGAATATCATCAACCATCCCAACAATCACAAACTCTGGGAAGTTTGGGACTTCAGAAGACGTTGTGTAGAAATTCTTCAGAGAGTGCATCTCTGTAAGGACAAAATGTTTTCATCAGTTTAATCTGAAACTTTTTGCATCATTTAACAAAAGTTATTATCCAGCACACAGAATCAAAAAACACTTCCAGTACATTCAACCAAACCTGACCATCTCTCTGCAGTCATTAAATACTCCAATTAATTTAGAGATGAAAAGAAAAAGTTCTCCTGGAACTCTTATTCTGATATTTCTGATTCAAGTGTTAGAAAATGTTTTTATACTGAAATTATTTATTCAACAAGTCAAATATTCAAGTGATGCAGTCATGCCCCTGACTTTCATTGACAGATATGTTTCATTAAGTGGATTTTTTATTGACTTCTTGACATCTCATGACTAGTCCTCACGTAGGCGGGTTTTATTATTTGAGTTTTGAAAGGACAGTGTTGGAGGACAGCAACAAAGAAAAACTATTGAACAGTATATGGAGCACAGTTTAAGAAGCTGTGTAGACTGAGTGGAGCTGCACAATCAGCCAGCGCAGAAAAACTCAATTAGAAAAAACTCAACTAAAAAACTTCAACTAAATGACAGATCATTTCTGAATCCTGCATGTTGTCTGCTTTCTGAATGCACGTCGATCATTGTTCTGTTTTTAATCTGCTCTTTAGAAAAATATGCACTGCTCAGAACAAAAAAGCTTTTAGATAAATCTGTGCAGGAATAAATGTAACCACTTTGAATAAAGTCTACAAACTTTGTAGTCTTATTAATGCTGAATTGTTGAGGCTGCTGTGGATGTTTTTTTGACTTTCACAGATTAAAACCATTTATTTCTTTTTGTGTGGGAAACACAAACTGAGCTGTGACGTTTCAGTTTGAGAATAAAGTCGTGACTGCCCTCTGGTGGACAAACTCTGTAATGCAGACTCTGTTTCTAAATGATGTTCAAGCTGCTTCACTGTTTTCTGTCACTTATCGGCCAACATAAGCACAGAAAACTAAATATGTGCAATAAGCTCACATCAGCAGATATGTGTTTCTAGATCCACTAAACAGTCTGATGTTTGACTTCAATGAAATGTTGGAGCTTCAGGGTTTATGTGATCTCAACTAAACAACAAACAAACATGTAAAAGATGAAGATCATCTGTGGAATAGCTTTGAGCTTATTCATATTTCATATACAAATATTCAGAGGTAAAACAATAAACCGAGATTAACTTCATTTTGAGGGTCAGGAGGTTGATTATGTTTCTGATTCTTTGAGCACATATTTGAGTTTGATCCTCACAAAATGAACTTTAATGACTGTGACACTCTGATTATATGTTAATTATCACAATTCATTCAAGTGAAATAAGTATTTATACCACATTAATTATACTACATTAATAACAAAACACTTTTTCTAACATTAAAGTGTCATGAAGGACTTAAAGAGTCCATTTAAATGCTCTGTTAATGGTTTTAGAGGTGAAACACTTTGAAGGCATTTAGTTCCTTTTTCTTTCTGAATCAGAGTCTATCTGCTGTGTTCACTGTAGTTATGCTGCTATTTTAACATTCATGGTCCTGTTCATATGAACCGGGCCTTCATCATTTCTCGGCTTGTCTTTTGGAAAAGATAACTAGCAGACACTTTTTATAGCCTTTCTCACAACAACACTTTTCTTGTAAGTATCAGGGTGTGAGGACGTGAACAAACAGGATTTACTAACGTCAAATTAAATGTTCACTTTTCACATTTCAACAAGCTGCTTCAGTCCTGAGAACAAACATCAAATGAAGCTTTCATTTCTACCAACAGTTTATAAAGACATGCGACATTTCCCTCTTTCCATTAAATCGTCTTCCAATTATTTTATTTTAATTCATTTTACCCCAAACAATAGACACCATGCAGGCCATGCAGCAGTAACATATATCTTTAACCCGTTTTACAACAGCACCGTACTGACATTCACATTCCCCCCCCCCCCCCCGTCCCGAGCACAGTGCAAAGCAACATCTAGATGTCATCAAATTTATGTAGAGACAAAAATAATAATAATAGTAATAATACTAAAGATACTGAGGTAATGATGAAAGAAAAAAATAAAAAAATAAAATGAAATAAACAAAAACATTCACACACGACAACAACAACAATTAATAAAAAAGAAAATAATAATAATAAAAAAGATAAATAAAATAAAATAAAACCAAAAGACATAATTATAGTAATACTTTGATAAATTAATAAAATTAGGGTTCTACTTGATCCCCCATTATGGGGGATCAAGCTTGGTTCAGGGGCATGACTTCACTCTTCTCGTAGTTAAGCTTGTAGCCTGATATTGTACTATACTTCTCTAATATTGTGAGCAGTTGCGGTACAGACTTTTCTAGATGTGTAATATAAATTAATAAATCATCCGCATATAAGGAAAGTTTGCTTTCGCATGTCCCGGTCTGTATACCACATACCTCCCTGTTAGAGCGAATTGCCACAGCTAGGGGTTCAATGGCCAAGGCGAATAAGAGAGGGGAAAGAGGGCAGCCCTGTCTTGTCCCCCTTCCCAGCTGAAATGGCTTGGACATAACTTTGGGAGAGTGATACATGATTTTAATATATTTTATGAAAACCTCACCAAAGTTCATGTGCTTCAGCGTGTGAAAAAGATATTCCCGCTCGATTCTGTCAAATGCCTTTTGTGCATCCATAGAGATAACGAATGTAGGATCTTCTGAACATTTAGCAAGTTCGATGATATGGATTAACTTTCTGATATTGTCTGCACCCTGTCGCTGTTGTATAAATCCTGTCTGGTCTTCGTGGATAAGGTGTGTCATCACGCCCTCCAGCCGTAGTGCTACCAGTTTAGAGAGTATTTTAAAATCCACATTTAGCATTGACAAAGGTCGATAAGAGTCACATAGTTGTTTGTCCTTAGACATCTTGGGAAATACCATTGATGGTTGCCACTTCTAGGCTTGGTGGTAGTCTTTCCTTTTCTAGGCTTTCTTTAAGCATCTCCATCAATGGTTGAGTCACTTTGTTCTGGAATTGTTTATAAAAATCGGTCGGTAGGCCATCTGGGCCAGGGGCTTTTCCTGATATCAAGCTTTGAATTGCCTTACTAAGTTCTTCTAGCAATATTTCATGATCAAGACTACTTTTCATTTCTTCTGAGAGCTTAATTACTTCTATATTTCCCCAAAAATCCTCACACTTTTTGTTTCTACCCATTTGGTTTTCAAATTTGTACAGACTTTGATAGAAGCTTTCAAAACATTGATTTATCTCATCAGGCTTGTTTACAATGTTGCCATCTTTAGTTCGCATTGAATCTATTATTTTTGAGCTTTCCTCTTTTCTGACTTGCCAGCTAAGAAGTTTACCAGTTTTATCTCCTTTTTCATAGTAGTGCTTTGTTTCCAGTTCATGGATTTCTTGCTCTAATATATTTAAGTGTTGTGTGCTGGTTCTTTGTTTATGAGAGCCATAAGATGTGATCTGTCCTCTTAAGAAGGCTTCCAGAGTTTCCCATCTGGTGCTTGGGAATGCAGAGTTGGTGCTGACCTCCAAAAACTCATCAATTTTGTTTTCTATAAAGACAACAAATTCAGGATCGTTAAGGAGGTATGGTTTAAATCTCCATCGGTGAGGTCTGGGGCGCTCTAAGTTTTGTCTTGCTCTCAATTTTAAAGGACAATGGTCTGATAAGGTTGCCGCCTTATATTTACATAGTATTACATTGTGAAGCATTGTTTTGGATATTAGGAACAGATCTATTCTAGAGTAGCTGTTGTGTGCTGCTGAGAAGAATGAAAATTCTCTCTCCAGTGGATTAAGTGTTCTCCAAGTATCCACCAAGCCCAGATCACGCATACCTTCCCTGACAGCCTTAGCTGCAGTGCTTAGTGGGAGGGGGTTCTTCTTTGTTTTATCCAGTGAGGGGTTAAGTGTCAAATTATAATCCCCAGCCATAATACATTTTCCATAAATCTGTGCAGCAGCTAATAGGATGTCTTTAAAAAATAGAGCATCGTAATTATTTGGGCCATAGATATTAATAAGTGTGTATGGTTCTTGATTTATATCACATTTAAGTATTATCCATCTCCCAGTTGAGTCCTTTTCCTGGCTAAGCACTTTCATTGTTATTTGCTTGTGGCATAATATGACCACACCCCTAGACCTAGAGATATCTGAAGAGTAAAAAACTTCCCCCACCCAGTCTCGTTTTAGTTTTAGATGTTCTGCGTCTGTGAAGTGTGATTCCTGTAAAAAAAAAAAAAAAAAAGCAATACTACAGTCTTGGGTCTTTAAGTAGTTTAAAATATTTTTCCTTTTCATGGGGTTACTGATGCCTTTGACATTAAATGTCATCAAAGTTAAAGTACTAGTCATTATAAAGCCAGCTTGAGTGTATTAGTACAGCCAGTATATTCAAATGTAAAAGCATCAGGAAAAAAGATAAATACACAATTAAACAAATACAGACAAAAAAAAAGAAGAAAGTAAAAAAATATATATATAAAATAAAACGCAAAGAAAGTGAAGGGCATTGACTCTAGATATATCTTGTGCCTATAGCAATTTGTGAAGTCAAATCCATTAAATTCATATATTTTTGCACTGGGCTCCCCCCCTCCCTTCCCACTCCCCAGTACGCACCAACTGACAATGAGATTGGTCTCATTTAGCACTTCCAATACTGTCTTTAACTGAGAAAGGGAAAAAAGAGATAAGGAAGAAAGCAAAAAGAAAGAAGGAAAAGGAAGAAAAACAGTCTTGTGATCCCAGTTGACTACCCCTTAACATTGCCAGGTCCCACACCACTATTAGTCATCTGTGATGATCTACCCTAACGTTTAGCCTAGCTCCGGTGAGGTACAAGAGATTTTTAGTGGGGGGAGCTGGGGACAGTCTAAATACTACACACAAATGCAAGCGCACACACCTTTACCGTCCCTCCCTCTGCTCATAAAAAAGCCGACTTCATAAGAAAGAGGGAGAGAGAGAGAGAAAATAAAAGCAGCAACAAGCGTAAACCAGAAACTACGCTGCACCTCCCTCACCCATCACCCAGTTGTTAACATAATCTCAATGGACTACCAAGCGAAGGTTTAGATGCCTTTCGTCGTTTTCAGCCTGCTGGAGTTTTTGTTTTACAAGGCGCCACATCTTTATCCAGGTTGTTAATTGATTCAGATGCCGTTTCAATGTTGTCTTGGTTGGCACTTATACGTTGTTACAATCTCCTCTACCTGTTCACCGAGCGTGGTCAGGGAGCCTCTAATCGAGTCCAGATTGCTCTGAATGACACTCATTTTCTTATCAAATTGCAGGAGCAGCTCCGTTTTACTTTCTTGAACAGCCTTCCACAGAGTCTGTAGGGTTATCTCAGCTGGATCCATGTCGGCAGCTAGCCACAGTCTGAGTGATGCTTGGAATTGCGGACACTTACTTACTTTTGCAATTGTTTGTAGGCAGTGGGGCCGATTAAGCAGTTTGTAGCAGAAAATCAGGAAATAAGCGAGAAATATGAATATAAAAAAACGAGCTACGGTAAAAAATAGCAATTAAGTCGTCCCAGTAGATGTCTCTGGGTAGAGCATAAATAGTATTTTTTAAAGCATACTGTGGAGGGTCCTGTGCACACTGCTCACACCTGTGCGGCCATCTAAATCGTCTTCAATGAATCTGAACTCACCTGCCGTCGTGTCGTGGAGGAATAATCCCACGAGAGACACAAACACCAGAGTCTTCATTGTGACCTGTGAAGTCTTCAGCTTCGTCCAACTTCAAACGTTTATGCTTCTCATCAACTTCTTGAGAATCTGCGTGTTTCGAGCTCTGAGGGTGAAATGAGGTGAGGAGAAAAAGGAGTGCTGACGTCAACCTCTGTCTCAGCCAATAGGAATTCAGCCTGAGCATCGACGTCACTAGTAACTAGGTCAGATTGACTCAGACAGGTTCTGAACAAGGGGCAACCTCCGGTCTCGAAAAATGAAGCCTATGCGGAAGTACAAAAAACTGCAGTTCCCCGAGGTTCCTCTTGAGGCTGGCTGCAGAAGCGCCGGAAGTGCCATAAGCCCACAGCCAAAAAAGCCCGTTTTTACCACAGGAATCAACATGTTTACAGCCTGGTTCAAAAAACGAGATATATCTGAGAATTTGACGGCCCCTTCTCCTCACACTGTGGGGGGGGGGGGGAATTTTTTTATAACTCATCAGATTTTATTCTATTAAGGAAAACGACTATGCCCATATTAGGGTTGTGTCAGATTTGATTGACAGCTCTGCGCGGTCAGGAGGTCAGGAGGTCAGCAGGTCAGGAGGTCAGCAGGTCAGGAGGTCAGCAGGTCAGGAGGTCAGGAGGTCAGCAGGTCAGGAGGTCAGCAGGTCAGGAGGTCAGCAGGTCAGGAGGCTAACAGCTTGATCCGTCTGATTTCTCCTCTTTCTTACTTCGTTTGGAGAGTTTGTTTAACACATATCTGACAACATACATGGCTTGCTGTGCGGTTAACAGACCATCCAACAAGTTGATGCTTCAGTTTTCTTCGGTAAGTGATATAGTAGTGTTATATTTACTGCTTACTCGTGTTTATATTTATATTTATAGGCCTACCTTGTTTAGCGTTAGCTTGTAAACCAGTCGGCTAACTGTACTCAGTGTAGCTCATTATTTACATTATTTACATTATTTACGGTCAATGGTTTAGAAATGTTTGTTAAGATGTTGTTGTTGAAAATAATGAGTTTGTGTGATGTTAGAAGCTAAAGGTTCACCTCGGTGGTTATCTGATGTTATGATGAATGTTATACTCCACGTAAATGTGGACATTAAAAACAAACTTTGTGTAGTAATTATCCGTCAGTAACATAAACTGAACTCAACTGAACCTAATGTGCTGTGTAGGTTATAGAGGATGACATTAAAGTTACATGGTTGATGTAGTGTCTTAAGATTTGAGCAAACTGTTAACAAATTTTAAAATTTCACTTTGTAAGAGCATCTGTAACCATTAAGAACTATATTAATAACCATATTCATTTTCACTGCACTCATACACAGAATATAGCAGTAGAAATATAAAATATAAATAACATATGGAATGAAAATAAGATATAAAGCACATAGATATAAAGTATAAGAAATAGTTTGAAGAATACAGCCATGTACTGAGCTCATGTTAATAATAAATGAGTTACTGTATGTTCTGTACTAAAGCACAGAGAGTTGGGACCTGTTAATGATTTAAATAATTCAGGTTATATTTGTTTCATGTTAAGATGAAGTACTATCCACAATAAATTGCTTAATTTTTCCTCACAAAATCTGAGACAATTTGATGTGGAATATCATTGTGTGAGTGAGAGAGCTGAAAACAGCATGATTACAATAATGTTTATCTTCTTAACTTTGAATAGATGTTGATTACCTGAATACTGGACCTTTGTTGTCTGGGTAGTACACTGTTGAATTTATAAATGTGCTCTTACACACAGATGAATACAGAAAAATAGATGAGAACAAAAAAAATGATTTAATGAATAACTGATATTTTCTCTCTTTCTTTGCCATCCTGAAGACCCCTCACTAAAAGTCCATGTTCTCCTGGATCCATGTCACATGCTCAAGCTTCTTCTGAATGACTTTTCAACAGTCAAAGTTCTGCTGAGAGAAGATGGCCAGCAGATAAGACAGCAGTACATGAAGGAGCTCCACAGGCTTCAGGAGGAGGAGGAGGGTTTGCACCTTAGAAGACTGTATTCATGCTGTTCAAATAAAACTAGATCTCCTCCAAACAACTTGCAATCAAACCATTTTCTTCCCATTTTAAAACCCTTTGTCCAGTTTAGATGGGAGAAGTTGATATTATGTGATATAGATCAGGGAAGACTACATTTCTAAATCATTTTTAACTGTGTTTTTATTCACAAGTTATTGATCTTATTTACTCTCCATGTATCTTGATTTAAGAATGGGGCTGTGTTTAAGGGCAAATTTTTGCAATGACTCTGTTCCATCCCACTTTCAGAAATGAACTACATTAGTATTTATCAAAAGAATAAGAAGTTGTGTAAAAGTAGACTTCCTTCCCTAAGCTATTGAGTTGAGCATTAATCTGAAATGTATACTCATAAGTAGACATAAAGGAGTGCATTTATATAGAAATATTTATTTAATCTGAAAAACAACATTAAAAAAAGTCTGTTTTTACAGCAGAGATGAACATGTTTACAGCTTGGTACAAAACAAACAAATAGGTGTGATTAGCTCATGTCTCCATGGACACACACTGTATGGGGGGTGAATGTTTTGATGACTCATCAGTTTTGATTTGATGAAGGATAAGAGTTATTCACAATAAGGCGTGTAGCTGACCAGCTTGACAGGTGGGCGCGGTGTAACGGTTTGTCAGGAGGTTTAAAACCCGCCTCAGCTCTCAGCCTGTGGGTGACATCACTCAGGCCATCCGGGGGAGACCTCCCTCACAGCGAGCTGTTGAAGAGAAGCAACTGAAGTCCACCCCAGAAGAACCAACAAATACAGATGTTGTTGAGGCTCAGGTTTCTTCCTCTGTCTCTGCAGCTCTCTGGGCACCTCGATGGACCAGTCACCAATAATCCACACTGTGTCTATAGGAGAAATACAAAGGTGTTCAATTAATGCCTCAGACAAGACAAAATGTACAGTTAACTACATGTGACAGCTCAGGGTGTTTTTTTGTTATGAGCCACATCTGAAGGAATAATATTGAACAAGATAGCTGCAACTCATCATAATAGATGCCAGTCTTAAATACTATTTTTTCTAATACTTAAAGTTTTTGGTGTGAAGCTGACACTGTCCACAGACTCCATGACTTCACAGGTTCTATAGAAAACAAATGTCTTATAATAAATACTAAATCATTATTTTTCAGTTGTCATGTTCACCTCATCACTGTTGACATCAGTAAATATAAAACACAGACATTCCTCTTTTTGTCAGAACAGTAACATGAACTGTATGCTTTGTAATATTGATTTCTTCTGGATGTCTCATATTTATTTACAGTTTATGGATAAAACTTTGTTAATGTATTTCTCTGCTAACACTGACAAAGTCTAACTTCTCTAACAAATAACTAATAACCATAGTTGTATATTTAACAAAGTGTAGTTTTAAGACTTTAATTAAATATTTGTGTTGAATATAATTAGTTTTAACTGTGTTGTAGAAAAGTTAAATGTTAACTTACTGTTTATAGAGTTTTCTCAGGACGAGCAGGAATAGTTGATGATAGCAGCCTAGCTGTTAGCTATGCTGTGAAGTGGACTGCTGACGTCGAGCTGAATGGGCGGAGTTAAGTCCCGCCGGTCCCGCCTTACTGCTGTCGCTAGGTTGATCCGAAGTTAGGTTGAGACTGCAAATCCAATATGGATGCGGCCGTCGATTGGACTCATTTTCTGCCTATGTAACAGACGGGTCAGGGTTCATCCAGTAATATTTACAGTCTATGGTTTGAGCCCATGACAGAGCATTGGGAGACACGCAGGACTTTATTCATTTATCACAGTAGTGTTAAACCTTCAGATGATCAGATTATTTTTATATATTTTGTTGGTTAATGTGAAGTTTTAAGAACAAGTGTATACATTTGTGAGAGTTTAAAGGTCAGATACAGGGATAATCTGGAGTTTGTAGGGATGTAGTTGAGTCTTGTTGTGCTTTTGTTCTGTATGGCTGCTCTGGGATTTAATAAAAAGTCCTAATCCAGATATAAATATAGTTTAATATAAGTTATAGTGAGTAAATGTGGTGAGGTGCTCTCCTGTCCTGCAGTAACTCAATGTGCTCTGTGATTATCAGATATTTAAATACACGTGTGCACAATCATAACATTGAATAATGTTATTAAATCAGATGAAGGAGGACGTCTTATACCTTTTTGAAGTACTTATCATTTTCTTCTTTTATCACTTTCTGCATGTGTTGTGTATAACTCTTCAGTAGAGGTCTACACACAGGTCTTAGCACAGATTAGGCCGACTGTCAGGACAATCACTGACACACAAAAGATGGTTTGAATGAAATAACATCAGATCACACTTTACAGATCCAGCTTTATCTGACAGGTTCAATGATCCTGAACTAGTTTGGAGCTTTGGACGCTGAAAACTGCTGGAACAAGAGAAATGTGACACCTTTGTTGATGTTTGAACACCTGATGCTGTGTTTCATTTTGCTCTGCTTTTTGTGTAAACTCAGTCCAAACCTCACACAGGCATATTGTTTTTAATCTATTTAACTTTTATTTTACCAGAAAAATATTCTCATTGAGATACAAGATTTCTTATTTCAAGAGAGCTCTGGCCAAGACAGCAGCATCAAAGTTTCGCACAGAGAGAAAAAGACTGACAATGAACAGAAATAACACGAATCACCACATCAGAAATGTTATACTGCCATAAAGATGGCGAGGATGGACTTTTGTCATCATTGGGGGGAAACATAAAAGCTTCAAATGTACAAAACGAGACTTGTGGAGAATGCAACCTGAACTAAAGTTAAATTAATTTCAGTGTTTACACATAATCATAAAATATGCAGGATGAGCTCTGTGTAATATAATGATGAGATACCTTTAATTAAAGGATTTGATCTATACTTTATGGTGATGTTCAAAAAATCTGTTCCTTTTAAATAAAACTACAAATCACATTCAAATAATGGAGATGGGACGTAACAATTACCACATATGCAATGGAACAATATGAGAAATAATATTCAATAATGATAACATTGTTCAATATTGAAATAACGATATGGATTGAAATAAATTAAAAGAATTAAAGTGTCCTCAAAAGCTGTCTGCTGTTCTTCATGTCTAACAGAACAAATGTTTTTGCAACATGTCACTTCTAGATTAATTTTGTTTTTCTCCACTAATTAAGCTGATAGTTTGTTCAGCTTCATCCGACTGCATCCAAAAGGTGTGACATGGCCGTAATCCACAAGCCTCCCTACAGCTGGTAAGTTGAACACTGAGTGGGAAAGCATTTCTGGACCACATTAAAGGAAGGCATGTGTGACATTGGACACATAAATATCTCATAAATCAAGTCTGTCCTGTGTAAATGTGTCTCTGAGTCCTGACTGTCTACAATGAGGGAGAAGCTCGAGTCCCGCTGGCTGTGTTGTTGTCAGAGCCGTGTTTACATGGACGGGACGGCCGGCTCCTCCCCTTGTGTATAAAAGCTGTTTTAGTCAAGAACTAGAGAGAAGAAGAAGAACATACTCACTGATTATTTGGATGTTAGTAAGAGTTTTTAGATCACGCTCATTCTGTGTCAGTTTACATGAAATGTGAAGCTACGAGCTAACTAAAGAGCGCTAACATTAGCATGCTAACACAACAATGCAGGAAACTGGTGATTGCAGCTCGAGCTAAGGACAATTTTGTTCCGCCTCTAGCAGTAAACTCCTTCGTGTGAACGCGAGAGGAGGGGGGTTGGAGGTGTGGCGAGTTTGTTTTGGTTTCATGCTGGAGCTCAAGGGCGACATCTAGTGGATCAAAAAGTCGCACATTCTTCCTTTAAATCCTAATAATCTTACCCTGAAACAGTGTCCTTATTCTTCCTGCCTTGTTCTTCACAGATTTATTCCGTCACAAATATCCACGGGCAATTGCAGCTTTAAGCGAGGACAGTTTTGCGGTACGATACACTTTATTGTTACCTTGGGGTAATTTGTCTTGGACTTAAATAATTTTGTCTGTCGTTTGCGCTTGACTGTTTCGTGTGAAAGTGAGTAGAGGGGGGTTGGAGGTGTGACGCTGGAGGAAAGTGAAGGCTTTGGTATGGAGGAGGTGTGGCCTAACAGCAGTTTGTCGTGTTTTCATGCTGGTGCTCGAGGGCGACATCTACTGGATCAAAACGTCACACATTCTGCATTATCAAGTGTTTTTTCAATCCATTGCAATAAAATACAATTTTTGCTATGTATTTATTACGAATGCTCATATGTGATAACGATAAAATCACAATTCATTGTGCAGCCTGAATGGCACCGAGTGGTTAAATTTCTGTCAATCTCATTAAAGAGGACATATTATCCTCCTTTTACACCTTTTTTTTCCTGTGGTCTAAATGAAACATCTGTGGCTGAGCTTTATTCAAAATATAACATGAATCAAGCACCAGAGGAGGTTTGTGACCCTGTATAAACCAGCTCTCTCAGAACGCTCCGTTTTGGTGTGTGTGTCTCTTTAAATGCAATGACCCCCCCCTGAGTTTTCCCCGTAGACATCACTCCTCTGTAACGAGAATAAGAATGGCCGACCTGCAAAAAAGTTTTTCTCTAGGCTGGAGGTGGAGTCCATGGGTGGAGATACCAGGGGAAGGGGGGGGATATTCTTTAACCAGAATCCCACTGTGACATCACAAGGAGAGCATATTTGAAACAGAGCATTTTTCTCTGTGTTGTAAGACTTATGCAGACCACAAACAAAGGACTGGATGGGTTTATTTCACATGTTGTGGGTCAGTAGACTCTCAGGTTACCCAGATAAATGTTCAGAAACACTGTAGAAGTGGATTTTTCATAATATCTCCCCTTTAAGTGATTATCAGCACAGTCATTTGGTGTGTAACACTATAGACTGTAACGTTGCATCTTATATTGCAATCACAACTTTGTGTCATCATCTTCTTCTTTTTAAGGAATCATTGTGATTTTATGAACTTTGTCTGCAGTTTAAACCTTCCTCACTGAGCACGAGCTTTGCCTGCAGTTTCTTTAAAAGTCACTGATTCCGTTTGTTGCACTAAAAAGTTTCATCAAAGCCAAACCAAGCTCAGATGCAACACAGTCTGTGCTCTGCATACATGCGAGCACATGTGGCCACACCCATCACTGTGAGAACGCTGCAACTGTCTTCGCCTGTTGTTGTTTATTTGAAATGGCAGACACACAAACACGGTCTCTATTGGAGGTCACTGCAGGGCAAACATGTCGTCAACATCTGATTCTTCGCACTCAGCGTTTGTTTTGTTGTCACTATAAAGCAAAGGGGATGAATTATGTTTTAACTCTGGGCTCAGAATTGTTTCATAAAAGCAGGAAATGAAAGTAGATAACCAGATATGATACGCTAACAAGAGCTGAGTCACACTGATCCGGGCCAGAATGCAACTCCTTCCTCATGTCTCTGTGCCAAGCTGCTGCTCCTATCTAAAGCAGGAAGCAGATCAACAAAGTAAACCTGTTTGTTTTTTTAAACACAGCCACACTGTTCCAGTTGTTGTTTGAGGAGTGGAGTACAGTCTTAGAGCTCCTCCAGTGGACAAACACAGCACAACCCCTCTGAGCTGTTTCTGGGAAATCACCTGACCAGTGTGATAAGTTTCGTTTTGATGTGACTGAGACTGAGCTCTGACAAGAGTTGAACATTTTGGAGGGAAGAGAAGGGAAACAGTTTTATGACCTCATGTGCTCCTCTTGTTCCGCCTGCTTTACCACATTCAAATAATAAGACAAATAATCAGAGGAACATCAGTGAAATGATGTAAGAGGGAAAAAACACAAATGTCCTGTGCTAATTTGACCTTAATTGTTTATCTTAATAGAAAAGAGAAAAACACATCTGGTGAATATGGTGGATGGGATTTCCTGAAACTGAATTAAAACTTCAACAAGCCTGTGTTTGTAAGTTGAGTAAACTCATGGCCTGAGAGCCTAAAGGCAAATTTAACATCCCAAAACATTATAAAGAGTATATGAGGATAAACAGCATGAACCACTTGGGGTTTTATTTTAGGGGGACGGGGCAGACAAAGGTGGTGTTTTGATATTAAAACTCTGGCTCTTAAAGGGTTAAAACATGATGCCTTATTGATCTCTGCAGGGCGTCTCCAGTAATATCCGGTCCCCATGAAAATATATCACACTGGAGCCCTCCACCACAGCCGTCCTGTGACGGCCCTGGCCATGGTGTTTGGCCTGGTACTGCTGTTGTTTTGTGTTTCAGGGTTTGGCGTCATCTGGTGGTTGGTGGTGGCATGCCTGCTGGTCGTTGGGAGACCCGCCCACCTACCTGCTGATTGCAGATGGGCTTCACCTGAGTGGAAGGGCATAAGCCAGGCTGCCATAGCCTTCTGTCTCGCTTCCTCTGGACAGAATGGACTTATTTCCCTCTGCCCTTGTATTTTTGTTGTTCTGAAATAAACTAAAACTTAAGAAGCAAGTTGACTGTGTAGACCTCCACTGAATGTTAGGGCCTAAAAAAGCTGAACTATCCCTTTAAGTCTTTATGTAAAAACAAATCAGTGTGTGTCATGAATGTGTCCATGTGGCATTCTGTCACAGCCTGTTTTTTATTATCACACAGCTCTGAAACAAACTTAAGAATCCGCTTTTGATGCACAAGGAAGAAGATTATGATCAATACTCGTCTTTCATTGTCTTTAATCCGCTGTATTCGACTTCTACCCAGAACCTCCGACCCTCTCCATCTACCCCTCGCCTCTGCCCCTCACTGTTCCCGGCCAGACTTTGATCGTTCAGTGTGAGGCGTCCGGTTTTGCCCCCCTCTCTCTGGAGCTGAGCTGGGAGTTTAAAGGTACAGACGGGAAGTCCAGGCCTCTGGGATCAGGCAGTGTAACGGGGCACAGGCAGGCCTGGGATGGCACCTTCAGCCAGAGTTTTGAAATGTCTGAGCTCAATAACAAAGAAGAAGAATTAAACTGCTTGGCAAGATAATAATTGATGAATCAGGAAAGACAGTTTTATGTGATATAAGACCAGATATCGTTTGGGTTTAGGTTGTTATGACACACCGTATTATTATATACTTTTTACTATTATTGTATCCAAGTTTGAAATTCTGCTTTCCTGAAAACCTAGTTGTTGGTTAAATTTAATATTTTCTTTGTGCTTAATTAAAGAAGAAGCAAAACATTAAGACGAGAATAAATTAAGGCTTGATTTCTGTTGACTGGCCGTCATTTTACTTCCAAAGTTTGGCGCCTGCAGGTTTCTTTTAGGTTCATGAGTGGGAGTTCTGGCTTAGAGAAGAAAGTTGATTCAAAACATTCAATTCTCAACTGACTGAAGCATTTAACACCAAAGCTGTGAACCGAAACTAACTTTTCAAACCGTACGGATGCATTCAGCCTCATATGTTGCACCGCTCTTCAGTCTGAAAAGAGTGACTGTCAACCATGTTGCCCGCAGTGTGAACGTGAGATTAAAGAAATGCAGATAAAGTCCGAGTGTGACCCTTTTTTTTTAGAAGGAGGAAGCAGGAGGTAGAGCAAGTGGGATGAGTGGATAAAAAAAGGGGGAGACCGTGGGGAGGAGAGAGGAGTGAGAGGGGGATCGGAGACAAGGGGCTTCAGATGTCGCCGGCTTGTTCTCTGTCTCAGGCCGGCCTCTTTGGCTGCTGGTAAAACAACACTGTTTCATTCTTCAGAAACACTCTCTCCTGGCTTCTTTCTTCCTTTCTTGCTGTGGTGCGCCCAAACGATGATCTCCTCTCTGCGAGTTTTTATTTCTCTCCTCTTGACTTATTTTTGACGTCCATTATTGGTTGGGACGATGTTGAGTTTCCCAGGCACGTACTTGAGTGTGAGCGCTTGTTTGTCCCACAACCGCATCTGTGTATCTCAGTGTGTGTATGTGTGTGTGTTTTCATATCATTTACAAGTTAATTTACAAATTACTGGGCATGTATGTGTTTTTATATCAATGTGTCTCTAAGTGCATGTGTGTGAGTGTTTGTAGTGTTGTTCCGCTCAGGATGTGTGTGTTTTTAGCCTTGGAAACAGACAGGTCCCACTTCAAAGCCAAACTGCTGGTTGCTCTCCCCAAAGTCTGACACCTTAATATCCCGCAGAGGAAGATGCTCCACTTGTGGCGTGTTGATTTCCAGCACTGTCCTATCGAAGCCCTTACGATACTGCAGACAGAGACGGAGAGAGAGACACGTTTCAGAAACAGGAAGCATTTTCTTTAGGGTGGTAAGATTGTGAAGAATGAGGTCTACTCTTGTAAAAGTGTTTTTATGTTCACGTTATGTAACTGCATCAGAACTAGAGAAATATAGAAACTCATCACTGATGCACTTTAGATTAGGCTGCTTGATTTTTAAATGTCCATGATTAGACAGGTCAAACATTTAGAAGGTCGTTTCCACAGATGTATCCTTTAGGTGTAGCAGGGAGGTTTGGTTTATGTGTGTTAACTCACAGAGCAGCCGTCCACCAAGGCCTTGATGTAAGGGTTGGTCTCGTAGCTCAGATCCTCCTCGTTGGCGCCCTGGAAGTGCAGCGCTCTGTTGTAGCTGTTCTTGGCGCTTCGGTCGGCCCAGGCCACCGAGCGATGGCAGTGGTAGGTGAGGATCTGGCGGGCCTGGATGCTCAGGAGACGCAGGAAGCCGAGCTGGACCACGCCCACAGGCTCGCCATTAGAGTCCACATAGGAGAACTGGTAGAGGATGAGGAAGAGGAGGTCATTAAGAGGATCAGAGGAAGTTAAGGTAAGAATGAAACTATAATCTTAAAGGTCACAGAAGGTCACAGAAGGTTACGGTCCTTGCTGCCAGTGGAGAACTGACTGTACCAGGATCCTGGAGTCTCTTTGTCCCAGGAGCTCATCTTTACCTGAAAACATAATAACCACATCACATGTTAAGTTGAAGATGTTGATGTTTTTATTATTTAACAAATAAAACAAACAGGTTTTGTTGGTAAAATAAAATTTAACATCAACCTTGTTCAAGTGTTTGTGAACTTTATTCATGCTGAGATTTTCTTAGTTTGATTATTAATGTACAAAAACCACAATGTGAGGATGCAAAGAGTTTTTAGAAAGGGAGCAATCAGAGTCTTCAAATCTTCACCAACATCGAATGTTCCCACATCAGTTCAATGTTTTTAAAGTTGCACTCAGAGACTAACATGTCTTTTATTTTAAAGGATAATGAGGAGATTTTAAAGTGTTTGTGATATACTGACCGTATTGATGCTGGGATACAGGCATGTCTCTGCTCCATTAGTGAAATTACAGAAAACCTTGAAGGCATCCCTGGAGCAGCCCTGGTTGGGGTCAATCCAGTACTCTCCTGCATGGGGGGCAGAGAAAGTAAAATGTAAATGTTAGAACTCTTAGGAATGGGGCGCTGGTTGGGCGAGGAGGTCAGAGGTTTGATTCCGACCTGTGGCTCCTTTCTCTCATGTCAGTCCCCACTCTCTCTCTTTCATATATGTTGATCAGCTTCATGTTGACTTGACGATGATCACCACACAAAGAACATTATCAAAACCTGATGCAGGGATTATTACGCTGAGCAGGCTTGTGGGTTGACTCCCTTACCGTCTTCGAGGTCTGGCTGGCTGAGGTGCAGGTCTTGGCAGGTGCGAGCAGGGCTGTCCTGGGTACCCAGTGGGAATCGCATGGTCTCAATCTCCTGTCGCAGTGAGTTGAGAGAGCCAAAGATCTCCTCCATGCCTTCACTGCCCATCAGGAACTCAGTGCCAGTGGCGTCGGATGCAGGCATGTCTGAGTCGCTCTCTGGGAGCAGCTGGCTGGCGTCGATGGAGCGCTTGGACTTGGGGCTCCTCTGGATGGGCAGGGGCTGGATGACCTCACCTGGTGGGCCCTTGGAAGCAAGTTTACATCTCAATAAATCAACTTAGAAACTGTAACGAGGTGAAATCACTGAGCAGTAGAGATGTAACGATACCTCAGTATACAATCAAAGATACTAAGCAAGTGAAGATGTGGATAATGTGTCTGTTTTCAAAACCGCCTCTACATACTACTATTCAGTATGTACATCAGGTGTCACAAAGTGAAAAACATTCTGAGTCTTTTAAAAGCTTTCTGTGCATCAATGACAGAAAAACAGGCTGCAAATCTGCTATTTCAAAAGATTTTCTCTTTTGTGTTATACATGTATTTTTTTAAATGTTGGATTTGTGGGGCTGTGGCTCAGTGGTAGAGTCGTCGTCTCTCAACCAGAAGCTCAGGGGTTCAATCACTACATCCTGCATCCACATGTCTGACGTGTCCTTGGGCAAGACACTTAATCCCAAATTGCTCCCACTGCTTGGTCGTCGGTGTGTGTGAATGGGATTAGTTACCTCTGATGGTCGCTGTAGATAGCAGCTGCTGCTTATAATATTTAGAAAGTCGGGATGAAATCCTATCCTGAACCCAATATGATGATTTGATCATATCTTGAGTTGAGTGAATCGTTACATCCATACTGAGCAGATTAGAATGTAATTGTCTTTCTTTTCACAAAGAGTGCATGAGTACTTACAGGAGGTCCAGGAGGTCCTTGTACTCCCTTTTCTCCCTTAGGACCAGATCCTCCCTAAACGCAGCAGAGAGGGGAAAGATTTAAGAGCAAATACAGAATCAGATCAGATTTGATGTAGGAGTCAGGAACAGTCTCATTGTGTTTGTGAGGTACAAACGCTGTTGAAGAATACTCACAGAAGAACCCTTGGCTCCTTTAACACCTTGAGGACCCTGTAAACGAGGTGAGCCTTTAGTTTGGTGACCATGACATGCGTAGTGTTTTGCTGCATTGCATTGGTACTTTATTAAATCTGGGGAACTAAGTGAAGTGGAAGAACAAAGAGAGATAGCATGTTCACAAGACAAACAGGACTACTCACTGGCAGACCAGCGGGACCAGCAGGGCCGAGGGGTCCAGTTCCTCCAGCCATTCCCTGAAACAAAACCGGAGACATGTTCAACATGACAATAGTTTACAAACATGTTTATTATAATGAAATTCAACAGTTTCCACTGCAATGCTGTAAGAAACTCCACTGTCACTTAGCCTCTGTGCTTTTACATTTCACCTGCAACAGCGTAATATTGGTGTCCCAGTGTGGAGTTTTACGTTGCATTACGGTGATGCAGCAGGAGGGACAACATGTAAACAAACAGCTTTAACATTCATACACACACACACACACACACACACACACACACACCTCTGTCTCTATCTCCAGCACACCAGTAGAACTACTTCACAAAAACTGTGGCTCTGTGATTTCTTTGTGAAGGGTAAATAGGAGATAACATTCCCATCTTTAACAGGCGATGTAAAAGAGGTTTATCATTTTGTTGAGCTGCTTTTCTGAAGGTTTTAAAAGAAGTGCGACTTACAGACTCTCCTTTTGGTCCGGAGGTTCCATGAGGGCCAGGCATACCTCTGTCTCCCTTCTCTCCCTGCTCTCCTGGGGGGCCAATGAGACCGATAAGACCTGGGTGTCCTTTCTCTCCCTTGGAACCGGGTTCTCCACGCAGGCCAGGCAAACCAGGAGGTCCCTGCAAGAGGAGAAGGAGAGAAAGAAGAGGAGAGGAGGAAACAGCGGTGAGGTTGTTGGTGAGACAAAAGGAGAGATAAGAGACAAAGTTAGAGGTTTGAAAGAAACAGCAGCTGGAGAACGGACATCTGTTTGATCAACTTCTCTTTACTGAACGCACTGTGAGAGTGCAGAGTGCAAATAGAAAAGGAAATAAAAGGCATTGTTATCTTACGAGAGGTCCAGGTGGTCCTTTCTGTCCAGAAGGTCCAGGAGATCCTTGCTCACCCTGAAACATATTTAGAAACACAGTTAGGAGGACATGGCCAGCCAACACACCATGCAGTCACTATCACAATCTTTACTGACCACTGAGCCTGGAAGTCCTCGGAGACCCTCTGTTCCTGGTTTTCCTGGTACACCCTGGGGACCAACAGGTCCAGTTTTTCCTGGGGGTCCAACAGCACCTGTTTCTCCCTGTAAACAATGATGATGAGAATTATAATAAAACATGTTTTTAGTACTGTCACAGTATTAATAAAGCAGCACAGCAACACAACAACATAATAAATTAAACTTAAATATCATTTCACAAAACGAGATCAAAGTAGAGATTTATAACAGGATCATTAAAGCAAACTATCACCAATTTACATTTTTCATACAGAACCACAGGGAGTGAGAATACACTATAAAGCTCTAAACTCACCTTGGTTCCTTCTCTCCCTGACGTCCCTCTGGTCCTCTCGTTCCAGCAGGACCCTGGCAGGTGAAACATGTAACACAGCTTCAACAAATGCAGATTATAAAACATGTTTTCAGGAGCAGTCTGCCTGAGATCTTCTAGACATGTTCAGGATTATTATGTGGAAATGTTTTATTACTGTAGCGCTGCTGCCACACATGTTCTTCTAATCAACAACGTATACAACAGAGACTGAGCTAGTGAGTCAGGTTTAAAGAAACAACATTTGAAAACCCCTTTCCCCCACCTCAAAGCACAAGCTATGCTTTAGCAGACTTTGTTTAAATAGATAATCAGAATGGAGTAATGTATTCATGACTGTCACAGTTCTGCTCTTATTGAAACACTCAGAAGAAGGTTCTTCTCAAAGGAGGACGATGGGCTTACCCTCTTTCCTGGAGGGCCGGTAGAGCCGTTCTCACCAGGGGGTCCAGGGGAGCCCTGTAACAGGAGAGGGCAGAGCGCAGACTTAAGACCCTGAAACATTTCATCTACACACTTCTTTCATATCTGCATTGATTGATCTTTCAACGTACAGATTCTCCTTGTTCGCCATCTTCTCCTCTCTCTCCCTTTGCACCATCTTGGCCCTGAAATAACACAGATCAGGGTTAGTGTTCTTTCTTATTGTTGTTAAGTTTAGCTAAAGCACAAGACAATGTGTATGTTACAGTTTCATTCAACAGAAACTTTTTGGTGTATAATCAAAAGTCATATATATATTTTTTAAATGATACTCACTCTGGGTCCAACCTCACCAGGGGGACCAGGATCCCCTGGGAAACCAACAGGACCCTGAAGGAGACAAAAACAGACTGATTAAGTGACAGATGAAAATGACATCTGAATGTATTAATGAGGAGAACTAATCATTAACACATAAAACCACTCGCTTTGTTTACAGTGTAAACTACAATGATCTGTGTTGAAATGTCATTGTGTGTTTGAGTGTCATACAGGATTTCCTTTGGGTCCGTCGTCTCCAGGTCGTCCTCGGCCCCCAGCAGGTCCAGCAGTTCCAGGTTGTCCAGATTCTCCCTTCTCTCCGCGCTCTCCACGAGGACCCTGACAACAGGAGCACAGGACTCTTTCACACTTGTACAAATCTCTGAAAACTTCCCTGAAATGTTCAGACTGAGTTGCATGTGTGAAGGCAAACAGTTTTTCACTCAGACTTTTTCCTGCCAGCACCCTCGTACATTTTCAGTGAAGTCATGGTGAGCTAATGTGAATCGCAGTAGGAAAGATCATCCTGTCAGCGGAGCCACAGCCTCCTTATCTCCTACCCTGAGCTGTAAGAGTCCGACACTCACCTTCTTTCCTGGCTCTCCTCCAACTCCAGGTGGTCCTCCCTCACCGGGCTCTCCCTGTGGAAGGAATCGTTTTCATTTAGATCCAAATTAAACCTTTTTTTAAGGAAAGTTTAAAACTCAGAAATATTGCTTTCATGCCAGTGAAACACCCCTCACCTTCTCTCCAAGAGGGCCAGGGTTACCCAAACCACCAGGAGGACCTTGAGGACCCTGAACAATATGCAAAAAAATCAGAAAATAAGATTGATGAATTCACATCCAAATAAATATTATCTGCTAATAGATTAGAGATAGTTTACATTTGTTTGACCAGTTTATGTAACAGTTACTTGTTCAATTACATTAACAATATTTTATAAGAGGACCTTGAGTCTGTAATGAAGTTTGAATTCAATTGAAACTATCTGAGGTCAGATACAAACCTTTCACATTATCTGCCTAACAAACAAAACATTAAGTGTGGGGGGGTTTTGTACAGTTTTTATAAGATAACTCGGCTCTACATCAGCTCTCTGTAATGTTACCAACGCAGAAAACGTTTTCATTTAAAAAGATAAAGTCTGTAAACACTCACGTCAGCACCGTTGGGTCCAGCAGGGCCACGGGGGCCTGGAGGTCCAGGTGGACCCTGGAAAAGTAAAGAGGCTCAGGTTTTAATCAAGATTTATGATTTCATGGTGACAAAACAAGTAACTGAATTTAAAAAAAGCACTGAAGTCATAGAGTAATGAAACTCACCAGGGGTCCAACATCTCCAGTCTCTCCCTTCTCACCTGAAGTTCCTGGCAATCCCTGCAGAAAAGGAGTAAAAGTTACACAAAGAATTTGTTTAGATTAATAACTTAGCTAAAGATTACAACTCAAAATTCAAGCCTGATATATATGTTTTCTTTGAGTTTATTTTTTGGGCTTTATGTCTTTACTGATAGGACAGAGAATAAAGTCAGAAACAGGGATTAGAGCGAGGTCAGAGTGGAAACCAGGCCGTCTGCTTGGAGGACGATAGCCTCTGTTCACGGGGCGATTACATGAAAGTCTAAAGTAAGAAGTGATTAAGGATTTCAGTGATTCTGTAGCTGTAGTGTATATTGTTGTTTGTATTTGACCTGCAGTCCGATGGGTCCTGGGGCTCCTGGGAATCCTCTGGTACCTTCGTCACCTTTGGATCCAAAAGGTCCCTGCTGGCCCCTGGCTCCAAGCTCTCCATCAGCACCCTGCACCATAGAAGAAGAAAATGAAAGACACAAACATTTAGATAAATCAATAAGTTCACCGGGAAAAAAAACATCAATCTTATCATTATATTCATTAAACATTTCATGTTTTAACTTAGTTGTTCTGATGTATGAATATGTATGAATTGTTTACCCGTTTGTTCAGAACAGATTAAAGATCTGAGAGTGTCGCAGTGACATCCACCATATCCCCCCCAAACTCAAATAACACTACATGCATCAACATGAAAGTTAAACATCAGTTACAAGTTCAACAAACCCGATTTTGTCTTTAAAGAGTTCAGGGTGGTACTTACAGCAGGTCCAGGCTGACCAACAGGACCCATTGGCCCGGGTGGACCAGGAGGACCCTACCAACAAACACACAACAAGCCCACAGGCAGTAAGCATAACATCAAAACAGAGGAAAGAATAAACAAGAAACTACATTGTTCAGGAATGTTGTCGATCAGAAATACATTTTGGGCTTGATGTTAGTCACTTACATGTTCTCCTTTACCTCCCTTGGCGCCCTTCTGACCATGCTCTCCAACTTCACCCTGTAGACACAGAAATATCCCGTTACAGAAAATACAAGTTTCAAAATAAAGACTCATCATGTCTGATTAAAGCATGGAGAACTCACACCTCAATCAGCCAATTTATCTAAACAAGACACAAAAACGATGAAGACATAGCTGCCTACATTAAGGTTAAAAATACAAGAGGGTGGGGGTGATCGGAGGTGTGCGTTAATCAAGTCAATAAAGTCGTCACATAATGAAAATGTGACATTCTTCCTTTAAGATGGGACGTTAAGACGTTCCTTGCCTCTGTGTGTCCTAAAGTTATGAAGGTTGGTGAAAGAAGGGTAACCTCCTCTGTTGCTCTTTATTAAAAGCTGCTTTGCACACTTATCCAGACGACTCACGATAATAAAACGAAATGATTCAGTCCAGCTCTGCGGTCGACATTTCTTATGTAGATGTGGATTGTTTGTGTTTATCATGACTAATAGATGATCTTGCAACTTTGGTATCTTAGGACACATATAAAAAATGAATGTAAGCGAAATATGGATTATTCAGACTAAGATTGTAGGGCCGGGATTTTCCCGTGAGATATAACAGAACAGGAGGAGGCCGGGAGATGGCCTTGAACTACAGGACACACTCGGGAGTGTTGGCAGGTATGGATTAAGAAGGTCACAGGTGTTTTTTTAGAGTTACTGGCCTTGTCTCCGTCCTCTCCTGGTACTCCAGGTGATCCAGCAGGGCCAGGCAGACCCACAGGACCCTGCACTCCATCACGACCTGCTGGGCCAATAGGGCCTTTTTCACCCTTAATAAGAGAAGAAGAACAAAGAGGAAGATCAACAGTCAATCACTTTCCTTTGGCTGGATTGAAAACACATACAAAATGTCAAACTGCTCAATGGATGAACATTTCCAGAATACTCACAGGAACTCCCTTCTCTCCAGAAGGTCCAGGAGGCCCCTGAGGGCCTGGTCTGCCAGGAGGTCCAACAGGTCCAGCAGTACCAGCTAGACCCCTCTCACCAGGAGATCCCTGGAAAAACACAATATCATGAAGACAGTACTGACTGCAGCAGGTGTTGGGATGTACCGTTATGAACAAACTAAAACTATTTTATTAACACATCCCATTATTAGATATTACATTAAGTTTAGTATCAAAGTCATGAACTACAGAACAAAAGGAACACAGATCATGGACTGATTGACGTAAAGTAACTTCTGTTCCTGTATCCCTTTACGACAAACTTAAACTAGTTAGCTAGTCAGATAGCACAGTAATGTTTTCTCCTATAAATGGTAAAAGTTTGAGTTTAAACTTACAGCAGGTCCAGGGGGTCCAGCAGGTCCTTCACTTCCCTTCAGTCCTCCACCTCCCTAGAAGAAGGGACACAAAGTGTTTGATCAATCTCCATTTCTGTGAGACAATTTTAACCAATTCACTTTTATACAGGTGATCCAACAAAGACATAATAGTTTGTATAACTGGAAAATCTGCCCTCAATGTTTCTATTGGTCATGCTCACAGGGGTTCCAGGAAGTCCTCTCTCTCCAGGGAAGCCTCTCAGTCCTGGTGGCCCATCTTTCCCAGGCCCTCCGGGGGGTCCAGGGTCTCCTTTGGTACCTTCCTTTCCTGAGGGACCAGAAAGTCCCTGCTCTCCAGGTGGACCTGGGGGTCCAGGGTGGCCACGCTCATCCCCTGGATGTGGGAGAGCAAAGTGGAAATACAGGTCACAGAAGATAAGAAAGGGTGGAGGTCCGATATTAAAGAACAAAAGTCAAATGACATTATTATGAAAATTGATGTTATCCTAAAAATTCTGGAAAATTCTGCACCATGATGGAAAACTTACCTGAGGTCCAACAACTCCAGGAGGCCCAGGTGGACCCATTTTACCTTGGAAACCCTGGAGGAGAGAAATTCATTTCAATAAACATTTACAAGTCATTGAACCTTTAACCCCCTGCAACATGTGAACAAATATTTAAAGGTCACAGCGATTCTTCAAGTTACCATCTAGAAAGAAACAATGAAGAAATACTGATTCAAACACTATAGTACAGATAATATTCAACCTATTTATAATCTGTGAGTGAATCCTGGGATTAGTGGCTTTTTCTATTCATGTCAGTAAATTCTATTATAAATGTGTGGCTTTTAATATGCCTGGCTTATATGGTATATTAATCCATCCCACCACATTGTCAACATGGAAATCAGTAGAAACATAAACTACAGAAGTCATGTATCTGTTTTCCATCTTTATGTGTCGGTTTAAGAGACAAAAAAGTCAGCACACTAAAAGTCCTTCAAAGTAAGTTTATCTGGTTAGAGCAGCAGCAGCCGTGTTTCAGCACAGGGCTTTCTTCAACGTTGCAGACATCAAGTGGAAATGCCCCTTTAAGGTGTGTGTGGTTTGCATTGAGAACAAACTGATCACTGACATGATATCTTAGGGGCTGCATGTATAAATAAACCTGGGCATCTTTTCTACAGCCCTCCTGGAGCATGCAGAGATGAACACTAAGTTTGCTTTTGGCTCCGCCTCCAGCCTGGCCCGGCTCCATCATTATCTACTGTTTTGCTTCTTGTTGGTGTTACCACACTTTAATATTTAGTTCATGTAGTTGAGATACTGAACCAAATGTGGAAGTGGGAAAAAACTAACTTACAACTTCTCCTCTCTGCCCAGGGTGTCCAGGCAGCCCGTCCTTTCCTGGGGGTCCCTGCAAGGAAACATCCGTCAGCCATCAAATATTAAATAACTCTTTGTCTCAAGAGAAGACAGCAGGAAAGAGGGGACATCAAACCAAAGACCACGTTGGAAGAACTACAGATATCTTGTGTGATACCACGTCTTTATAAAAGTCGATGAAATGTGTTCTTACAGGAGGTCCTTTTGGTCCTGGGAAACCGTTGGCTCCCTGAGGCCCGGGCAATCCCTGGTGAGGCAACAACATATCAAATATTAAGATCATAAAAAGGAAACCAAATAGCACCGGTCAGTTTGGCAAAATGAGGCAGAGGTTAAAATGTTTGCTCTGATAAAGTGCTACGCAGCAGAACACGGTTTCCACCCTCCTCTCCAAGTGGACCAGAAGGGCCGTCACTTCCTGATGTTCCCTAAGAACAACAATACAGTAAAAAAAGACTTTTAAATCATATTTGAACTGTTGAGGGATATCCTCACATTGTGAAATAATTTAAATGAACGAGACTGATTTTCAACAATATTAATATTCATCAAAACAGTTTGACAGAATGTTTCAGGTCAATCTAGACAAAGTTACTGTGAAGACAAACCTTTGCTCCTGATTTCCCAGTGGAGCCCCTCGGTCCTCTCTGCCCTCTGGGGCCCTGATGAGAACAAACAGAAAGTATAATGAATGACTAACATGTTGTAAATGTCATGCTATCTACGATTAAACTGATGTTCAATCAATTTTGAATTGATTAAATAAATCTCTAGTGTACATTCAGTCAGAGAGACTTTATTTTGTTCCCTTACTCTGCACCCTGCTCTCATTGTCTGGGGTCGTTATTGGGAAATCAGCTGTCTCATCAGCTGGTCTCATCTATCCAATAGCATGGTGGTTATAATCTTTCCACTCTCTATTTAAATATGATTCCCCTCTCTGTTCCTTCATTCACAGAATCCATCAATTAATCAACCATCTGATCTGTCCAGACTCCACGGGGGGATTTATCCTGCTGCCACTCAATCCAGTCAAATCCCCCCCATAGAGTCCAAGCGCCAAAAATCTTTGTCAAGCCAGATCATATTATATCATTAAGTAATTAGTTCAATAGATATTCTCCTCTTTATCCACTTGTCTCCCCAGAATGAAATTGGTGCTGAAATAGTAATTTGCTGCAGTGATGTACCGGTATTCTACGAGACCCTGTGACTTCACTACTGGGTGTTGTTACAGGTGCAGCAGAGAACATTTCTGACAGAGACTATCTACAGACAGCTGTGATGCTGTGACGGGTGTAGTCAGAGGTGAAATAAGCTTCTCTTCTCGTACTTCTGTATCCTTTCTTAAACTTCAGAGAGGGAAGTGAAACTCTGCTTTTCAGCCCTGTGTTAAGTCCCTTTATCACAATAAGAATTTACAAAGTGATTAACTGTTAGAATAAGTGCATAAAAGTGAAATAGTACCGTGGGTCCTCTTTGTCCTCTGGGCCCTGCTTTGCCGCTAAGACCCTGAAAAAACAAACAAACAAACAAAGAAACAAACAGTTGAGTCAAACAGAAATGATCTTCACATCACTGTCTAACACTGACTTCAGGATTCTACTTTCCTCTACAGGACTCTACATAGAGCACCAGTCTATCTAATGTGTGTAGAGATCATAAATCAGCTTTCATAATGTCAACATCGATATTATTAACGTCCCTTTGTCACTTTTACAATCATAGTTCGAACAAAATCTCTCAAAGAGTCATCACATTACCCTTGTTCCCTTCTCGCCATTTGACCCAGGGAATCCTGGGAATCCAAGAGATCCCTAAAAAAACAAATCAACATTAACATCAGCACTGTCTGTCCCCATCAATATTAATGTGAAATCAAAAGTCATGTTTCATGAGTGGCTAGGGATGAAAGATGCAGTGTTTGTTTCTCTTACCTTTGGTCCTAGTCTTCCAGGATATCCAGGAAGTCCAGGCACACCAAGTTTACCCTGCAATCACATGATGACATCATTAAATAATCATCTTCATCTCGATGGTCACAACATCTGTAATTCTGAATAAACAATTCAAAACTTTCACACAAACTGATTTTACAAGAAATGTAGTATAATCACATGAAACAATATATTATTATGAATCTGATGAGATAAAGTTGATCATCAGGTGTGATGAAGTCATTTCAATTTAACAAAACAGGTTTCAAAAATGTTTAGAGAAATGCATATTTATGTGCAGCAACTTCTAAAGTATAAAAAGGAATAACAAAATAAAAATAAACGGAAATGTTTCATCCAAATGTATTTGTAATATGATTAAAAAACTGTACATGGTATTCATAAATATGTTTCACTAAACAGCAGACACATATTAAACCACAAGAGGGCAGCAAAGTCTTATTTTCTGCCCAACGCATTACCTCATTTTAAGGAAATTGGAAGTATCTCCATTTATTTGTGGGAAATGTTGAAATATGAAAATATGAAATCTATTTTAAATTAAATTTAGCTTTAAAAGGAAAATTAATAATTAATGCTACATTTCACTAACCTATCTCACATTCCAAAAATTGCCAATCAAAAAAACTTTGCCGTGATTAAACAGCTTTTACCTTCTCTCCGACCAATCCAAGTGGCCCGAGCTCACCAGGGGGTCCAACACGACCCTTTGGCCCCTCTGGACCATCCTCTCCTCTGGGCCCTGAGACTCCAAACTCTCCCTGTGAGCGGGAGACAAATCCATCAGAATAAATCACAGAATATTCAATATCTGGAGTCATAACTTTATGAAATGGTCATGAGTAATTATAGAACTCCCACCCTTTCATTCATCCAATAATCATGCTGTTAAAGAACTGATCAACCAACCAGTTAGTCCGTCTATCGATCTTACCCTCTCTCCCTTTGAACCGAAATCTCCCTTTATTCCAGGGAAACCGTCTTCTCCCTAAAAACACAAGCAAACAAAACCAAACAAAACATGTCAAAGTATTGTCATGAAAGACCCAACACGTCTTCAACACGCTGCTTTTGAAAGTGAACAAACAACATATTTAAATGACTTGATTGTAAATGATGAGAGGATACCTCTGAGTGAGTGATATATTGTATTGTGTATATTTTACTGTAATGAACTTCTTACCTTCTCTCCCTTGTGGCCCTTCAGTCCACGGATACCTTGACCTCCCTGGAGTCAAAACAATTCATAATCAATACACTGTTAGAGTTGTGTTTGACGCCACGAGGACCAGGATAGCCGATAGATCCCTGAGGACCGTTTGGACCCTGGAGAAGGTCAATGAAAGAAGTCCAAGTTGTAACACAATAAACACCACACGGTAACGTCTTACAGGCACAGCTACAACGACATGCTCAATGTTCCCAATTCAACAGATTAACTATAAATATTCAATATCTTTCAATAAAATAGAAGTCACATGTTTCTCTGAAGTTGTATTTAATTGGTGAATTGACTTTGTTAAATGGAAGTGTCGTGGTGTAATGCAGCTATTTATGATGGACACCTACCTGGTTTCCTTTGGTGCCAGAAGGCCCCTCCTTTCCTGGGTGACCCTGAGAAGAGAGAAAAAGTTCAAGCCTCAGGAAGCGATGATGGATTCAACTTAACGCAGATTTATGTTAATTCAAAATAAAGACAGAAGAGATAAACTTACAGGAGGGCCATCAGCTCCAGGCATTCCTGGCAGACCTGGTTTTCCTGTGGGACCCTGAGGAGAGGACATGGGGTCAGAACTGAGAGTCCAGGGGGAAGGGGAGGGGGTCTGATGGTGGTTTTGCACCTTAAACTTTTAGTGTCTTACAGAAAACACCACAAGAAGGATAACATGTTCTGAAAACTGTGTAGCTACTGTATGAAAAATGATCCTCCTTCATCAACATATGAATGAACTCTTAATCATACTCAGATCAGGTTACCCTCTTTAGGATCATTAATGGTTTTCAGTGATCAGGTGAGTGCATGTGAGTGATTGGACGGGAGCTGATGGCGCAAGATTTAAAACGCCGTCATCGTCCGCGTGACGTTTCAGGCCCAAACTGTTCATCAGAAATCAGATTTATCAGTTTTTTGTCTACAATTTAGGGTAAGTCATGACATTTTGTACGTCCTTTCATTGTTCCCAGAGGATAAATCCTGCTCATTCATGTTATCACACAGGACAAGGTCTCTGGAGGCAAGGCATGCCATAAAAAGATCAATGCAGGGAGCGCTGGTGGCGCAGTGGTTAGTGTGTGGAGGCCATAGTCCTCCATGCAGGCTGCAGGTTTAAATCTGACCTGTGGCTCTCTTCCTGCATGCCTCTCTCTCTCTCTCTCTCTCTCAGACTCTCTGATTTCAGACTCTATCCACTGTCCTATCTCTCCAATAAAGGCACAAAAAGCCAAGAAATAAATCTAAAAAAAAAAGATCAAATCATAAAACGAAGTGAAGCGGTTTCATTACGTGCACAGAGATCGCACTGGTTTTGTTCAGACAGTCTATGGTCATGCACCAGTTGCAGGACATTAACATTTTACTAGGGGGTTGAGAGGAAAAATTTCAGGTAAAACTGAAGTGAAAAATTCAGCTGTTAGCGTTCACACATGCAGCTCAAGACCCCCAAAAAGAAATGTCATATAACAGAAAAGTTTGAGATCTGCTGCATTTATGTCAATATGTGTTCTAACTGTGTGTATCTGTGTGTTTGTGTAGTGTACCACATGCAGGAGGACGGCTGGATAAAGGTGTGTAAGGAGGACGTGTCAGAGTTGATCCATCGCTACAAGAAGGGAATGTTCTGAGTTTGACCCCTTTAACAAAGAGCAACATCAGCAGTCTGCACATTCACAAACGATGCCTTTTGTTCCTAAATGAAATCTGATTTAGACTCTACTTTGTCTGATTCTGTATCAATGAAATGTCAGCCAGAGCATTTCTTTCCTTACATATCAACCTGAACTTCACAGGTTCAGACTGTTCTGATCTCTCTTTAGTTCATTTCTTTATGTGATGTTTTCTTGGTGCTGTGCATGTCAGTACTGTTGCTCTCCAAACGTGTGGTTCAGTGAAGTCATCTGTGCTTACCAGACATCACAACACAAAGCTCTGAATAAAAACAGTTTCTCAAACTACTGCTCTGTCGTTTATTATTGAAGATCTCATTTCCTCTTTCAGTCTTTTTTCTGCCTTTAACCTATCAGGCCTCACCTGTCTGCAGCACGCCACGCTCACTCCCTTTGTTTGCTGCAGCATGCTCAACTACATGTCAGGTTACCAACTACTTTTACTCACCTGCTCAATCTCATTTGCTTTACTTTGAAGTCCAGCCCACGAGTGGGACTCCATGGTTTTGTACAGCACCTGATGAAGAAACGTGTTCTTTAATGCGCATAGCTAATAAATAAGTATATTTTTGGGAGCCATAGTGCATCATATCCAGTGAATAAATAAGTGATGTGTGTGTGTTTGCTGACTTTTTCAGGTTGCCAACTACTCCCCGTGTTGACAACATTTAGGTGCATTTTTTGAATGCTTTGTTTGGGCTGTTCCTTTTCACATATGTGATGGCTGAGTTCATCAGTTAGATTTATTGGTGTGGCCCTGATCAGTGTTTTTAGATTTCCTGTAAGCTCTTAATCACCAGAATGATGTGTTCATCACTAGGAGGAATCATTTGGAAAAGAAAGAAGTTTTACTCTGATCCCTGCACTTTGATTGGTGTACGATTGCAGAAGCTTTCATTTTGAACTAACCCAAACACTTTTCTTCATGTACTGATTATAAAGCTGAGCTGATCCATTTTGTTGCTTTATGGTATAAACTGTCGGGAACCCGAGCCATGAGAGAGAGGCAGTACGAAACAAAAACTAAATCTCTCAGTTTAAACAAACCAGGCCAATTCAATATTTTGACTTGTAGTTGATGTGTTTACATACATAGAATAACAGTTTCCATGAATCTATCATTGTTTTATCACAACTATAAAGTACAGAAAAAATAAAAGTGTCAAAACATTTTAAGTAAAAGGTAAATCCAGAAATCGAGGTGTTGAAATGTAGAGCACAGAAATACATGATGGAGCAGATATAATTTACTGACTTTTCAACTGGCTCAAATCAGCCCTGAACCTGTGAGGTGAGATTTTGATTTCCTTTGAGAGGGCGTTAGCGTAATATTTACAGTCTGTGAGTGTTACTTTATCACGCTTATGTACTTATTTAAATAAGAAATAAACACAGTTTGGGTGCATATGACTCTTCTGTATTTTATGGATGATTCATTAACAGCCTTAAATTACGCCCAGGCTGACAATGCATCATAAAATAAGATATTTTAAACACACTGTAGTAACAGGAGCTGTGATGTCATCTGTTGCCATGCAGAACTCGGCTCCACAGGTTCTGGTGTCCTTGAGTTGAATCAGGTTTGTCAACGTTAATTTCCTTTTATAAAACTATGAGTCCGAGTTCATTTACTTACTTTGAACTTTTAATGACAGAATTTTGCAGTTGAATGTAAGACCTTTACATTTTTACATTGCAGGTATCACAGCTCTGTTAACATGTTTATATATTAAAGTGAGTGGATCTATTTATAATATGTTGATACTAAAAGGTATTTTTAAAGTGATTAAAATATACTACATAGCAAAATAAAAGTTTATTTAGAGGAGCAACAGAGCAGGAGAGTTTACAGTCACATGTCCCTTGTTGCTAGGCAGACTTCAGTGCAACAGGTTTGCTCAGGAGAAAACCAGTTCAATACATGCAGTACAAGAGGAAAGTGGAGTCTGCAAAGTTTACATGACAGTTCTCACATCTTTTCTTAGAGTACCTCTTCTTATTCAATAAGAAAGCAAGTTCTTGTTCTTCAAAATGTGTTTTAATTGAAGGGAAAATAAAAGACAACTAATCCCATCACCTGTGCATCCCCACAGGTCCTCATTTTGGGAGAGTAGTGTATACAGGGTTCAATACAAGAGGAGCTTATGGGAGAGGAGCATAGACCAAGAAAAACAAAAAGAGACAAACATCAACACAAAGGTTAAAACAGAGCCAAGGACACCAGCTAAAAGGATGAGAAACATTCACTCATCAAGTCTATATATGTTCAAGAGTGTGAGCCCTCTAAACTTTGAGCTTTTCCCGGGTGTCTGTCCCCTTTATCAAATACGAGATGTCAGATTTTCAGGAAAACATGATCTCTGATCTCTTAATAAGAAGTACACTCCCCAGATCTCTGAGCCACTGTTGGAATAGAGGACTAGTCTCTGACTTCCACTGCAGAAGGATAATGTGATTTAATTAACAAAGCCGGATTCACAACAACCGCTCCAAAGAAAGCGAGTAGAGGATCAGGAGTGATTTTTATGTTAAAAGCTTTGATAGGTGGTCGAATATAAGAGACCAAAACGTTTTAATGTTGGACAGAGAAAGTACATTTTAACAACAGAATGTATTCAGACAATATGTGAAATCACAAGAAGACACACATTTGGAATTTTTAAAGGCTTTATTGAAACACAAAATCAAATTTGTAATGTTTACATCACCCGGCATAATAACTGATTATGAGCATTGATTCTACATTTTGATTGGTTTACAACTTAACATAAATCATTCAATTATTCTGATCAGTAGACAAATATCTAACAACTTTTCTTTTCATCAGCTGAAGCATTTAAACTTAATTTAAAAATAAATATCACAGAAGAAAAAACAACATAGTCCTGATTACTAATGAAAAACCTTAAAACACAAACATTATAAATCTCTTGAGCCTCGTTTAAATCAACACACTTCATTACTTATGCAGAAATAAACAGTACTGAGGAGCTGGTGAATGGAGGCTATGGTCCTACAAGCGGGCGGACCAGGTTCAAATCCGACCTGTGGCTCCTTTCCTGCACGTCATTCCCCGCTCTCTCTCTCTCCCTGATTTCAGACTCTATCCTCTGTCCTATCTCTACAGTAAAGGTACCAAAAGCCCAAAAAGAAATCTAAAAAAAATAAAATAAGCGAAACTATTTACACAACTGGAAAACAAAATGTTTGTATTGTGTGTGTGTGTGTGTGTGTGTGTGTGTGTGTGTGTGTGTGTGTGTGTGTGTGCGTCTTTATTAACGTATTTATCACCAACATTTGTTTTAGCACAAAGCTCTGAACACCAGAAGTAGAAAAATCCAACTATGATGGATTTTAGATCAACACACAAATCTTTCTTCAACACATGAAGAGTGGCGTGATGCCGTCATAGATTCATCTTCTGATTCTCTTCTCTCCAGGTGACAAAAAATAAATCATCAAGTTTTCATTTAAATGTATTTAAGCGTCTTTTATCAGCAGAAAAGCTTTTTATATTTGAAACTAACGTCACCAAACAACCCTAAAGAAGATTTGTAAAGTATTTGTCAACTCTTTTTCAAACTCATTTTCTTTGTATTTCAAAGATTTAAATTTAAATTCCCAACTCTGATCACTTCATGTCTGATACGATGAGAGCCAATGAATTCTGAGGAGAGCGTGTCGGTCTGCTCCTTGTTTCAGTGCAGAACGTACCCGTAAACCTTTAGAGAAAAAGACAGAAGAAAGAGAAAACATGACATTAAAATAATATTTATCATCACTTTTTTTACAGAATTTATCCACAAATCCAGGTTTTAACATCAAGGTCAAAGGTCACGGTGATTTCATCATTGAAGCACCTTTCTTTAAATCATCTCCCTTCACTTCAAATACACTTTTTCACTAAAATGAGTCATCAACTTTTTTACAATAACAAAGAAACGATCTCCTTTATGCAGTTTTATAATCAGATTTAAAGAATTACTGTAACAACCAAAAAGAAAAGAATAAGCTCGTATATGAAAACATGATAATAAACATGACAGGACTCAAAAACACGTTCACACACACACACACACATGGTTTAAAAACTGTGTGTCTCCCTCTGATTCCTGATTCCTCTTCCCCATTCACCTGTGACTCTCTTTTCTCTCTGCCTGTAGCTGTGGTTACCGCCTCTGTCCAGGTGACGCAGCAGCAGAAGTAATGTTTACATGCAGTGTCTTCCTGACTTACCACACACACCACCAGAACAATGACTATATCCTGAATTAAAGGCTTATTTCATGTAACTCACTGGGTTCAGGGTCCTCTCTTTGTCTTTTAGGTATTTTGATTTGGAAGCATCATTTGCTCCACAGCCGGGTCGTTTACCGCTGTAAGATCAGAAACACAATGTTAGCACACATCCGACTCTGAAACCATCATGAATGTTTCCACTTTGCTCTCTCACCATTTCTCTTCTTATACAGGCAGAATCCAGCCACACAGACGATGGTTACAAGAAGGAGAACAACAGCGATGATGACAATGATCATGTAGATGGGATTCACTGTTGAACACAAACAACACACAGTCACACAACCTGTGATCAAACAGGTTAAAGGTTCATTAAAGACAAAGTTTCTCCTTCTGTCAGTTAGCTCGTCTTCATCACTGTACCTTTGATTCATTTTCTACATGTAGTTGTTTTTTCCCTTCACCTTTATGTCTTTTATTTCCATGTTTGATTGTGGCACAATGGTAACCGCTAACGATTACATTCAAACCCTTTTTTCTCAATATTATTGATTTAAAGTAATTTAAAGCTTAATGCGGCTGCACTGTGGTAACGAGCGGACAGACGGTAAAAAACAAAACGATTCTGTCCATTAATAATCTCTTTAAAGATCTCTGTGTTTGTTTCATCCTGATCCAAACCTTTAAACTCTTTTTCTGAATACTTTTACAATTTGAAGAGTTTGAAAGAAAGAAAAAGTCACAAGTAAACTTTCCCTCCATCACACGACTGTTACAGTCAAATCCTCTCTTTCATCACTTCTCATCGAGGTCTTACCGTAGTTGGTCTTGATCTCTCGTTTGTCCAGTTTGGTGACGATGTCCTCCTTCACACCAGAGAGCTGAAACACACAGTCGTACTTCCCCCAGTCATCAGAGGGCAGTTGAAGGTCAGCGCTGATCTGGAAGGAGCCGTCGTGGTTGGGGAGGATCTCTCCCTTGTCCACGTCCTCGTGAAGCTCCTCTCCATCTTTCCTCCAGAACATCATGGCTCTGTTGGGGTAGAAACCTGTAGCGTGGCAGGTGACCCGAGAGGAGGGAGTCTTCTGGAGGAGAGACACTGTGGGGAGGTCTGGAGGACAAACAGGAAGACAGATTAGAGTTTCTTTATCAGGATTTACTCTTAAATACTGTTACAACTCATGTTTGATGACACTTTTTAAATGTACTGGGAAAAAAAGGGACTTTAAAATCCAGTGAGTCAACAATGAAAATCAACCTTATTAAAGTATAATTCAAAGAAGAGAGGGTCAGAGGGGAAGAAACAGAAGAAGAGAGGTGAGGGGGGTTCAGATGGATTGATGAAGAAGAAGAAGAGGAGAGAGAGAAAGTACAATAAAAACACAGAGAAACTTTGAGAGAGAGCGATGAGCAGCAGAGAGAAAGAGATCTAACATGAAGGGAAAGGTAAGGGGAAGCTTAAAGATGAAGACAGAGCATGTGTGATAGAAACATGTGTGAAATATTTATTGTTCAATTACAAGATAAACAAGAAAAGAAGAAGATGAACATTGTCAGAATTCAACTCCATCAGGTCATTTGATCCTACCTGTTCTCATCAGAGAGCTCCTCCCATAGTTCACAAACTTCTTCAGCCAGTCAACGCACTCCTTGTTGAAGTAGTTCTTAAGATACTCTAACTCAGTTTTGTCTTTATCCCACTTCTGTTTGGTGACGACAGCCTGTTGTTGTGGAGCGACCCACGTCCATGTCTTCGTGTCCAGAACTATGAAGTCTTCTCCATCATAACCATGCTGATCATAACCATTAACATCTCCAGTCTCATCATCCCACTCACAGCCTGACATCTTCTGGTAAATGTGAACACCTGAGAGAGAGAGAGAGAGAGAGGGAGAGAGACAGAGAGAGAGAGAGAGAGGGAGAGGGAGAGACAGAGGGAGAGAGAGAGACAGAGGGAGAGAGAGAGAGAGAGACAGAGGGAGAGAGAGAGAGAGAGACAGAGGGAGAGAGAGAGAGAGAGAGGTATAGAGAGAGAGAGACAGAGACAGAGAGAGAGACAGAGAGAGAGAGAGAGATAGAGAGAGAGAGACACAGAGAGAGAGAGAGAGAGGTATAGAGAGAGAGAGAGAGATACAGAGAGAGGGAGAGAGAGAGAGAGAGGGACACAGAGAGAGAGAGAGAGAGAGAGACAGAGAGGTATAGAGAGAGAGAGACAGAGAGAGAGAGAAAGAGAGACAGAGAGAGAGAGAGAGAGGGAGAGAGAGAGAGAGAGACAGAGAAAGAGAGAGAGAGAGAGAGACAGAGAGAAAGAGAGGGAGAGAGAGAGAGAGAGAGAGAGATAGAGAGAGAGAGAGGTATAGTTTAAATCCTTTATTATTACATCAGAGACACACTGAGTCTCTCTCTCTCTCTGAGTTGTAGTCCTGACTAGCAGACTCAGATTAAACTGGTCCTGGACTGAACGTGGACTCTCTGTGGATCAGTCCAACATTTCGCTCGTCCTGTGAGAAACCACACACTCGACTGTCCCGAGCTGTTCTCCAAGTTTCCTCTGAAGGAGAGTCTCAGTCCAGGATCAGTCTGTAGACTCCTCCTGCTCGGCCCTCACAGAGTTCAGCAGTGTGTTACTACAGCTGCTCACAATAAGGCAGAGACCACCAGGACCAGTATGGAGACTGGGAGACAGTCTGTGCGTCCTGATTGCTTCATCCATCTGTCAATCATTCAACACTAACAACAGCTGTTTCCAGCTGCAGATGTTTGTTTGATGCTGCCTGAGAGGACGAGCCAACACTGAGGTCAGAACAGTGGAGATCATCTCATCTAATGTGTACTTGGACTTTTTATGAAGAGCTCAGAATAAAGATTCATGATCACATTATTTGGATTGATTCATGAACCAACCACTTCTTTTGAAACGTCAACAAAGAATAAGGTGAACTTTTCAAACAGCTCCAGAATAACACTGAACGCTGTTTCATTTACAATCACATCAAACTGATCAAAGCAGCTAATTGTCATATTTGACAAACTGGAAAAAACATTTTGGACCTTTTGGATTCAAGAGACTGAAATAATGAGTCCATGATCAAAATGATTGTCCCTTCATTTTCTGTGGATCATCTCATCAATGAATGGACTGAACTGTTCAGCCTGATGAGTGAATCATGGCGTACAAACACTGTTCAAGTTTCATTCATCTCATTTAATCTAGATTTATAATTCACATGTAGAATCTGGGATGGAACCTGAACATCAGTACGGTCCAGTTCATACAATCCAATATGTTTCATACCACATATTTAGAGCGTTAACTCATTATTCTTGTTATTATTGATGATGTAACGGCTTTTTTTAAATCAATCAATAAATGTTTGAATCTGTTAAATGTCAATAAAAAGTCAAACAAGTCCATCACAACTTCTCAGAGGCTGAGATTAAATCTTTAAATGACTTCTTTAGTCTGAGCGACACTGAGCAGAAAGTCATTCATTTAAAGAGTTTATTATGAGACAGACACACCGTCATCACATTCATCTAAATGAATCTAATCTAAATGAATCTAATCTAATCTAAATGAATCTAATCTAAATGAATATAATCTAAATGAATCTAATCTGAATGAATATAATCTAAATGAATATAATCTAAATGAATATAATCTAATCTAAATGAATCTAATCTAAATGAATATAATCTAAATGAATCTAATCTGAATGAATATAATCTGAATGAATATAATCTAAATGAATCTAATCTAAATGAATATAATCTAAATGAATATAATCTAATCTAAATGAATCTAATCTAAATGAATATAATCTAAATGAATATAATCTGAATGAATATAATCTAAATGAATATAATCTAAATGAATCTAATCTAATCTAAATGAATATAATCTAAATGAATATAATCTAAATGAATATAATCTAATCTAAATGAATCTAATCTAAATGAATATAATCTAAATGAATCTAATCTGAATGAATATAATCTGAATGAATATAATCTAATCTAAATGAATCTAATCTAAATGAATATAATCTAAATGAATATAATCTAATCTAAATGAATCTAATCTAAATGAATCTAATCTAAATGAATCTAATCTGAATGAATATAATCTAAATGAATATAATCTAAATGAATATAATCTACATGAATATAATCTACATGAATATAATCTAAATGAATATAATCTAAATGAATATAATCTACATGAATATAATCTACATGAATATAATCTACATGAATATAATCTAAATGAATCTAATCTAAATGAATCTAATCTAAATGAATATAATCTACATGAATATAATCTAAATGAATATAATCTACATGAATATAATCTAAATGAATATAATCTAAATGAATCTAATCTACATGAATATAATCTAAATGAATCTAATCTACATGAATCTAATCTAAATGAATATAATCTAAATGAATATAATCTAAATGAATATAATCTAAATGAATCTAAATGAATCTAATCTAAATGAATCTAATCTAAATGAATATAATATAATATAAATGAATATAATCTAAATGAATCTAATCTAAATGAATATAATCTAAATGAATATAATCTAAATGAATCTAATCTGAATGAATCTAATCTGAATGAATATAATCTAAATGAATCTAATCTAAATGAATCTAATCTAATCTAAATGAATATAATCTGAATGAATATAATCCAATCGAAATGAATCTAATCTAAATGAATATAATCTAAATGAATATAATCTAAATGAATCTAATCTACATGAATCTAATCTAAATGAATCTAATCTAAATGAATATAATCTAAATGAATATAATCTAAATGAATCTAATCTACATGAATATAATCTAAATGAATCTAATCTACATGAATATAATCTAAATGAATATAATCTAAATGAATATAATCTAAATGAATATAATCTAAATGAATATAATCTAAATTAATCTAAATGAATAT
>NC_089213.1:475754-490754 GCF_963930695.1 Labrus bergylta | reverse complement strand
ACATTCATGGTCCTATAACATCCAGAAGAAATCACTGTTACTGTTCTGACAAAAAGAGGAATGTCTGTGTCTTATATTTACTGATGTCAACAGCGATGTGGGTGAACATGACAATTGAAAATTAATATTTAGTATTTATTATAAGATATTTGTTTTCTATAGAACAACGTGAAGTCATGGAGTCTGTGGCCAGCGACGAATGCCAAGTGTCACCTGCACACCAAAAACTGTAAGTATTAGAAAACATAGTGTTATCTATTATTATGAGCTGCAGCTACCTTGTTCAGTATTATTCCTGCAGTGTGGTGGAAATGACGGTTAAACTGAGTGACAGATATATTTTGAGTGAAAATTCATATTTACACACAAAATACTAACATGTTTTTTGATTGTTTAAGTGCTACTTAACACAAGTACATCAACATTGATATGATTAATCATGATTTATAACTACATTTTCATTGTTGAACATATGAAGTTCGGGTGTGGGACAAGGGCAAAACAGTGATATTGAAGTTCATTGTCACTGTTTAGCCCTTGTCCCACACCCGAACTTTATTACTTTATTACTTTATTACAAAACAGATTGTTTTGCCCTTGTCCCACACCCGAACTTCATTACTTTATTACTTTATTACTTCATTTCTGTTTACCTCACTGTTTTTTGTAACATTAAAAGTGTAAAAAACTAAATAAAAATGTTTTCTCATTAACAACTCAACCCTCAACAACTCAACCTGGCAAGTCTCCTCCCGCTGCTAGCTCCACTAACGTAAACACTACTAACCAAGCAAATAAACATGTTAGGAGGAGCACCCAGATAGTCGTGTTGTCGTGCGTGGGTTGATAATGTGTGGTTTTATGGGTTGATAATGTGTGGTTTTATGGGTTGATAATGTGTGGTTTTATGGGTTGATAATGTGTGGTTTAATGGGTTGATAATGTGTGGTTTTATGGGTTGATAATGTGTGGTTTTGTGGGTTGATAATGTGTGGTTTAATGGGTTGATAATGTGTGGTTTAGTGGGTTGATAATGTGTGGTTTAATGGGTTGATAATGTGTGGTTTAATGGGTTGATAATGTGTGGTTTTGTGGGTTGATAATGTGTGGTTTTGTGGGTTGATAATGTGTGGTTTAATGGGTTGATAATGTGTGGTTTTATTGTATTGTCTGTTTGGCTGGATGAACGTCCATCTTCCCTGAATGTTAAACTGTAGTTGCCTTCTATCTTTGGTTTCCCGTCCGGTTAATGAAGTCTGCTTTACTTGTTTAATCGGTGGAATATGCGCACAGACATATCAGCACTTGTTCTGTTTAAACATCAGCAGGTCACTCACTGATAAGTCCCTGTCACTGTAATAACACCCTTTGTAATCTGCAGCGCCATTTCTCTTCGTCCTGCCCCGTCTTGTATCTCCATACAGCTGATACTAAACCATAAATGATATACTATATTACTATATAGGCTACAGCATATGCTATATAGCCTATAGACAGTTTAAGGGCCCACTATTGGTCCCCTCTGCAATGAGCCACAGGCTCCGCGCCTAATTGAAGCATATAAAGATGTTGAAACGTAAGTAAAATACATATTGGAGAGAAGGTAAAAACATTTAAGACAGTTTTATTGTTTATTTATCAAAGAGAATGTGAAAGTGTTTGTAGTCGAGTAGAGTATCATCTAACAAATTGTGGAGATTTTTTTAATATATAATTAGAACTTTTTGAATATTTTCCAATAATGTGTGCAGTGATGGAAATGACAGGGTGTTGTGGTTTGGTTCAGCAGTGGACCAAACCACTGTCAGGCAAGGGGGAAACCTGATCTTTAAAAACGTCTTTATTTAGCACAACTGTGGGATCCAGTGTTTGTAGTCAAAGAACCACCCTTATAAAGACATGCGACATTTCCCTCTTTCCATTAAATCGTCTTCAATGAATCTGAACTCACCTGCCGTCGTGTCGTGGAGGAATAATCCCACGAGAGACACAAACACCAGAGTCTTCATTGTGACCTGTGAAGTCTTCAGCTTCGTCCAACTTCAAACATTTATGTTTTTCATCAACTTCTTCAGAATCTGCAAACACATTCAGGCTATGCGACGGAAAACCTTTGATCCCAATAAAAGTAGTGATGTGTCGTCATGAACGATTCGTTCAAAACGAACGAATCATCTGGGTGAACGAACTGAACTGAATCACTTACTGAAAAGAGTCGTTCATTTCTCAACTTCAGTTGTTCTCTCCTCTCTCCGGTCTCGTCTCTCTCTCCAGACTGTAAGAGTCTCTCAAAGCCCGCCCTCCCTCTCCTCTCATGTCAGTGATACCTACTGACTGAACCAACAGGACGGAGTCGGTCAGGAGCTCTGTGTCTCTAAAGCCTGCCCCTACTTCTCCCTCTCATGTCTCCAAAATTGAGGAAGTAAAAAATATATTATTTAACATTTAGGTGTCGCGAAAATGTTTGTGCTTTTTATATCTGCTGTCAGTTTACAAACAGCTTTTATATCCAACTTAATTTAACTCAGCTGATTGTTTTAACATCTACTGACGATCATGTTTCAGTCAGTACAGTGTGTGTGTGTGTGTGTGTGTGTGTGTGTGTGTGTGTGTGTGTGTGTGTGTGTGTGACTGAGGCTGGTGACTCGCAGTCTTGCTCGTTCACTGACCGAACTGAAGAGAGCTCCTCCTCCGAGTCTCTCTCTCCCTCTCAGTCAGTCAGTCAGTGATTTGTGTTCTGAACAGAACGGTCGGGGAAAATAAATGTGATTGTTTTAGCAGCTTTCAGTTTGCAAACTGTAACTTTATCCAACTAAATTCTCAGCTCATTGGTTTATTATTCACCACCGGCTGTTCTCAGTACGATCGCCAGCAGAACTAAACGTTCGGCCGTGTTTCAGTTTATTAAATTCTGATTCACAGACAGAGCTGCAGAGAAGTACTGAACGAATCTTTTGAACGAATCACTTTACTGAACTGATTCTACTGATTCAGTACACTGAAAAGAACTGCTTTTCACATCACTAAATAAAAGTCTCCCACCATCTCTGGAAAGAACAAGCTCCCCCTGCTGGTCCACAGCATCAACTGCACCCACTAACCATCCCTGTAATATCCCCGTGATTTTAACACAAAGAAAGAAAAACACTAGCTCAGCCCTCAAAACAGCAAACCTCTGGAACCTAAAGCCAGTTGACTATGCCCCCCTAATCACCTCCACCATCCCAGATACTCTTATTAAGTTGGCACTGCTAAATGCGAGATCCCTCTCAAACAAGACCTTCATCCTGAGTGACTATATCTCTACTGCTCAGTTGGACTTCCTCCTCCTTACTGAGACCTGGCTGAAACCTGCCAACCAGTCTCAGCTACTGGAACTATGTCCTCCAACCTATGACTATTTTAGCACCCCAAGAACCACAGGCCGAGGTGGGGGTCTCGCTGTCGCTTTTAGAAATACATTTAAATGTCGCCAAATAGCTTTTAAGCCTGTGTCATCATTTGAGACACTTCTGTTTGTAATCTGCTGCCCAGAGCCAGTACTATGTGTGACTTTGTACCGCACCCCTCGCCCAAACCCTGTTTTTCTACCTGAATTCTCTGATTTTATGTGTTTTATTGTCCTTAACTTCGACAAAGTCATTTTAGCTGGTGATTTCAACATCCATGTTGACGACTCCTCAAACAGACTTGCTACAGAATTTCTAAATGTCACACAGTCTTACAACCTTGTTCAACATGTGTCTGGGCCAACTCACAAGCACGTCCACACCCTGGACCTAGTTTTTACTCTGGGTGTAAAAGTAAACTCCTGTACCCATGTGGTTGCAGCTTTTTCTGACCACTGCCCCATCTTATTTGAAGCCCCCTTACCCTGCAAACCGGCTTCTCCCTCTGCTCCAAGCCACCCCTTCCGCCCAATTAACCCTCTATCAGCAACTTCTGCAACACCTTTTCCACATCGCAAGTTATCCGCTCTCTGCAGCTTCCCTCTGACCATCTGAATCCAGATGAAATGCTGTCATTATTTAATTCCACCTGCACAAATATCCTAAACTCAGTTGCTCCTTTTAAGACCAGGAAAGGAAAAGCAAAATCTCAGCCCTGGCTAAATGACACCACCCGCTCCCTCCGGCGAAGCTGCAGAAAAGCAGAAAGAAAATGGAAAAAAGACAAACTCCAAGTGTCGTATGAACTGGTAAAAAACTGCCTTGCCCAATACCAAGACTCTGTCAAAGCAGCAAGGACAACATACTTCTCCGATCTCATATCACAAAACTCCAACAGGCCCAAGGTTCTTTTTAAAACCATAAACTTACTGACAAATCCCTCTGAGCAGACCTCTCAAGCCTCCTCCACATTAACCTGCAATCATATTTTAGAATTTTTTGTGGAAAAAAACAATGATATAAAAAAAGGAATTTCACCATCTTCTGCATCACATCCTGACCCTCCCTCAGCTGTGCAGGTTTTTAATCAATTTGATCCAATATCTCTCTCCTCTCTGCGAGAAATAATCCTTCACTTGAAGCCCACAACATGCCCGTCCGATTGTATTCCCCCTCGCCTACTGAAAGAAACATTTAGCACTATTGACCCCAGCATCCTCTCCATCATCAACAACTGCCTCTCCACAGGATGCTTCCCAACCGACTTTAAACATGCGATGGTTCAGCCTCTTCTGAAAAAACCTAACCTAGATCCTAACATTTTATCAAATTTTAGACCAATCTCCAAACTCCCATTTCTATCCAAAATCCTGGAAAAGGTCATCTACAAACAAATCAACCCATTCTTAAGCAATAACCAAGTATTCAAAGCACTCCACTCTGGTTTTAGAGAAAACCATAGCACTGAAACAGCTCTTTTAAAAGTTCTTAATGATTTGTTTTTAGCAGTAGATAACGGGGACAGTGCAATTTTAATACTTTGAGATCACGGTTGACCACAGCCTACTAATCACCAGATTAAAGGACTGGGTTGGGATCCAGGGGCAAGCCCTAAATATGTTCAAATCCTACCTGGAAAACAGAAGGTTCAAAGTATGCCTTAGAAATACCGTCTCCCCCTCGGCCAACCTCACCTGTGGGGTACCTCAGGGCTCAGTCCTATCGCCTCTTTTATTTTCCTTATACATGCTGCCCTTATAAGGAAACACGGTCTATCCTTCCACTGCTTTGCGGATGACACACAATTATATCTCCCGCTCAAAAACACTAATCCACACTCCCTGCAACCACTACTCAACTGCTTCAAAGAAATCAAAGACTGGATGGCACTAAACTTCTTTAAACTAAATGAACAAAAAACCGAGGTACTTCTGTTCGGCCCCCCCGGAGTACACCAACTTGATCTGTAAAAAACTTTGCCCACTGTCCTCTTTTGTGAAAACATATGCAAAGAATCTTGGCGTAACCTTTGATTCAACCCTTAAATTCGACACACAAATCAACTCAGTTGTTAAAGGCTGCTTTTTCCAACTCCGGTCCTTAACTAAAGTAAAACCTTTTTTATCCTTCCAAGATTCAGAAAAGCTTATTCATGCTTTTATTACGTCCCGCCTTGACTACTGCAACTCCCTCTATATGGGAGTCAGTCAGTCCTCCCTCTCACAGCTACAGTACATCCAGAACGCTGCTGCAAGATTTTTAACAGGTACACACAAGCAAGAGCACATCACCCCTGTACTCGCCTCCCTTCACTGGCTCCCTGTAGATCTTAGAGTCCATTTTAAAATTCTATATAAGTCACTGCATGGTCTAGCCCCCCCGTATCTAACAGAACTTGTAACCCCCTACACCCCATCACGCCCACTTAGGTCCTCTGAACAGTCGCTCCTTGTAGTCCCTCGAGCTCAACGAAAACTCAGAGGTGACCGTGCCTTCTCAGTGGCTGGCCCCCGTCTGTGGAATCAACTGCCTCCCTCCATCAGACAAATCAACTCTTTAAATCCATTCAAATCAAAACTCAAAACTCACCTCTTTTCCCTGGCATTTAAAACAAGTTGAAACAGACCCCATATATTGAGCTTAGGTATGTATCTGTATGTATGCATGTGCATGTAGGTATGAGTGTATGTGTTTGTGATATGTATGTATACTACATGTATATATGTATGTGCATATATATATATATATATATTTGTGTGTGTATTATGTATATGTATATGTGTTAATATATGTATGTATGTGCACATGTATAGATTAATGTTTTTATTTTTCTTTCTTGCTTTTACACATTGCCTGTAAAGCACTTTGGTCAGGTGAAGCTGTTTTTAAATGTGCAATACAAATAAACTTGATTTGATTTGATTCTCACTGCTGATCAACACCTGAGTTTATTGCAGACTGTATATAAGAAGTGAACGTAACCTCTGCATTTCAAAAGTGAAGCCAATCACGGGAGTAACTTGAACCTGCATTCTTTCTAATGACCAGCAGGGGGCAACTCCACTGGTGGCAAACAGAGAACTGGACTGTATGGAAGCAGTTAATAATGAACGAGCTCTGAGACAGAGAAAAGTTAAGATGACTAAGGACCCATGACTGACTGATTGTCTTTTCTTCATTTCATCTGAGGTGAGGTAGTTTGGGTTTTTCATTCAGATGATTTGTGTTTTATTGTTACGTTTAACGGGATGAGGGGAGAAACAATAAAATAAAACCAAGGAGGAATTAAGTGTAAGAATAAGATATGACTCCGTACAGACTCGACCATCTTCTCAGATTCCACCATCAGATGATTTGGGAGCTGACTGTGCCCTGGGAAGATCACATGGAGGAGGCTTACGAGAGGAAGCTGGCCAAATACCGGGAGCTGGTGGAGCAGTGTAGAGAGGGCGAGGCTGGCGGGCTCTTTGTGAGCCGATTGAAGTGGGCTGTCGGGGGTTTGCTGGGCGCTCTATCTGCAAAGCTCTGGCAGGTCTTGGTGTAACAGGAACTGTGAAGAGTAGGGCCACTCGGTGGCTTTGGATAAAGAGGGCGAGCCCGTCGATTGCTGCTGCTGGGATGCAATGCTGGACTTGATCAACCCTGGATGGGTCACCTGGGGGGAGGGGGTCTGATGTTGAAAGACCTGAAACCCCAAATGACCTCAGGAACGTCACTAATGATGCATCCCAGCTCATCCTAGAGATGTATCTTACAAACTAATGTGAGGAAAAATAAGTGAGCAATAGATGATATGTGAGGCCTTGAAACTTAACATATCTCTAGATTTCAATACTGCTCAGTAAAACAGGAAATAAATCAGATCTTTAAATGTAATCTTTCCTTTAGTCCACAACACCTACTTATGGGAAGTCCCCCCCCCCATGCACTGTCCCTCACTTCAGATAAATACCTGTATAGGACTGTAAGAATAACAGAAATTAAACAGAACACTAAAAACTATTTAATTGTGTTGTTTGGTCGATTAATTAAATAAACGTATAAACACAAAATAAAAACGTAGTATATCTCTAGATTTATACAGACTTGTTTCTGACTCTGACGTTGATCCTTTGATGACGTCAGTAATGTAAGTTAGTTTCTGCACTGTGTTTTATTTGGGCGGCTGTGGCTCAGTGGTAGAGTCGGTTGTCTCCCAACAGGAAGGTCAGGGGTTCAATCCCCAGCTCCTGCAGCCACATGTGCAATGTGTCCTTGGGTAAGACACTTAACCCCAAGTTACTCCTGCTGATGTATTGGACTAAGCTTCTATAATTTATATCCATCATTGTTTGTAAACCACAGATATCCTTTGAATTTTAAACTACTAAAGATATCAAATATTAATGTAGCAATGCCACAGGTTTGTTACTTCAATCCACCTTATTCATCTTTGTTGTACAGTATTTCTATTAGAATCATGTTGTTTATGCCCTCTAGTGGTCACAGTAAGTAACTACAACATTACTACTATCAAGTCAGATGAAATCACAGTGTGTTACTTCCGGTCCCTGTCGTCAAAATAAAACATTTTTAAGATGCGCTTATGATCGTTATGTTAACAAAAACACAATCCGAGTTATTTAAGTTCACATTCGTTGGAACATAACCAGTCAATCTTCACTTTTCTGCTCGTACTAAAAACATTGATTGTATTTTTTTATCCAAACAAATCAAATCTGTGTCGGACAAGATGTCATCAACAATTAGCTCTCTAGCTAGCAAAACTACAAGTAGGCCTACTGGAACTTTGTAGATAAATTGTGATTCGATGTAAACACAAGGATGTCGTAGGACTTTAGAAACAACTGAAGGTATCCCATAATTAATGTGAAATCATCAAAGCTTCCTTAGTTAACTTGAGAAGTCACTAACATGGGTAGCCGACGATTGAACGGTAAATAAATGAGAAGCACATTATTTATGACCTCTAGTGGTCACAGTGAGTAACTACAGCATCAATACTGTCAAGTCAAAATAAATTACATTGTACTACTTCCGGTCATCGCTGTTAAAATGAAATCATAGGGAAAGTAGAGAGAAGGAGATCATGTGAGATAATCAGTCAGTTAATCTCTTTTTCATTATAACCCCCTCCTAAGACATATTTTAAACAGCGAGCCCTTCCTCACGTCATTTTATTTTACATTAAAAATTCCTTCAAAATATATATTTTTTGCTTCTTTTAAAGATCTTTTAAATGAATGTTATGTAAAATGTTTGCTATTTATAATTGTTTGCCTTTACTTATGATTTTATGTCTAGACTGTTTTCCGTTTGTTTTATTATTGCTGTCCTTGTAAAACACTTTGTAGCTTGATTTTTTTAATTGTTCTATATATAGATGTTATTATTATTATTATAACATTATTATTATTATTTTTGAATCTTGTGTGATCACATGTAAAATAAATACATATATTTTTAGTGTGTGATCGTATGTTCACAGAGGCCTGATTATCTGATACATTTTTTATTGTAATAAATAAATGAGCTTATACTATCCCTGATCCAGAAATACAATGTATACTTTCCCCAAATTATTATTATTAAATATTTGACCCTCTCTCAGTCAACTCAATTCTTTCATACATGACGTGTTGATGATCACAGACAGTAAAAACAGAGAACTTTTACAGTTAATTCAAAGCTCTTGTTAAAGATTGTTTAAGGATAATTGTCCTCAATAGTTAAATAAATCCAAATACTCACAGCTTAAGTACAAACACTGTTTGCTTTGTTAATGATAATGCCATATGTGCTTTATTTATATTATAATTACGCTATGTATGACACAATGATTTACTGCGTCATCAATCTGTCAAGGTAGATGTTTATACAAAGAACAACTTCCGACTATCACTATCAAAATAAAAGTTTTGCACTTTGACCACAGGGGGGCAGTGTGTACTCACGGTTATACTTTTATCAACTCTGTTAAGAATAACCTCCTCAAGCTAGAAACAAGAACAAGACTATCGAGGAAGAGGAATACATCATTTCATACTTTTACCTCAAATTAATGGAGGTTGAGGCATTTTATCTCCCTCTTGATCAACAAAGTTTCTGCCGCTAATTCTAAACATCTATGCAAAGCTCACAGGAAAGTTTGTGTCCTCCTGAACAATTCACCAAAACTAGGAAGCCGTTGTTCATGCTGATTAATTAACTTTACCGAATTATAACAAAAGACTTTAATCTTTTTCTTCTATCAAACAGTGAAAGTTTGTAAAGGAACATTATCACATCGCCTTACAGCTCCCTCTTGTTAACGCTAGCTGCACTTTATGAAGGTAATGTTTGACGGAGTGAACAACACAACGCTTTAATCTATGGCCAATTAAGTTATAAAATATCTGTTGTCCAAGATAAAAATGTATTTAATGTTCATTTGAATCAACATCATGTACTCTGTCCGTGTAGCTGTTTTTAAATGTGTTTCTTGTTCTACATTGGCGTATTCAGTATCGTGCGCCATCTAGTGGCCTCAATGAAGAACTACACCCGCAGAGTCAAGTTAGATACACGTAGCGAAGAGATACTTCCGTTAAACCCTTTCAAAATAAACCTTGTATTAAAACGGAGGGATATTCCATCCTGTTCATACTGTGACTGTAATCTATGGTCAGTTTGATGAATAAAATGACAAAGCATTGTAATAGATGATTCCCTCCTCGCCTCCTTAGCTTTTAGTTAAACTCTGCTGGGCTCGTCATCAACCGGAACCGGAACACGTAACATTTTTCATCACTGGGCGCCATCTAGTGGACAACCCGAAAGCTACAACAACATAAGGGGGGGAAACATGATGGGAGTATGACGGCTGCCACACGGCTGATATCAAGGTTGACGCTGGTCACTGGTAAATATATGTTGTAAGATACATGGTGTTGTGTGAAGTGAGACGTTTAAGGACATGCCCTTTTCCCTTTTCAAGATGTTGCGTTCAAAGCCGTGTGTTTTTCTGCAATCTTCTTCAATTCACCAAATCAAAGCAGCTACCTACTGCAAGTAGCTTCTGATATCAAAAAGTTTGATCTCCAAAGTAAGCTGACAATGAATTCATTATTTTAGTGTAACCGTGATTCTATCAGTGATTTCTAAATCAGTACCTCGAGCAGATCGGACTGAATTAAGTTTGATGACTTGAAATGAGAGTGAAGGTGAAAGTGTAGCTGTCATTCTGGCTGTGTGTATGCTATCAATAAGACCTGCAACCATTTCAGAATGAAATGATCTGCCGTTGAATTCTGAAAATACTGAAAAAGGAAACATGTTTAAATGCCTCAGAGTTTAAATCTTTAAATGTCTGGTTTTGTCCGACTTAAGGTTCAAAACTGTAAAAAATGCAATACAGTGTGGATACAGTGAGTGACTGAAAGGATACATGTATTATGAGAATTGTGGCTTATTAATTGTCTTCTTTGACTGATGGAATAAACATTAAAGCTGTATTATGAATGATGAAGCATCACTTGTCCTCTTACATTTTCACATAGAAAAGTGGACTCAAGGTTTTTGAAGACAGAAGAAAGAAAGAAATGTGATTGGGCGCAGATGATTTGTGAATAACAATTGGTCATGTAGCCCTGAACTGTTGGGCTAATCAAACTGAAAATCAATCACATCAAGTCAGCTTCCTGTCCTGTGTGTTTTCTTGTCGTCCCTGATTGATATTTGTTTTTTCAGATACTTCCAGAGTGGATCTTCTGTCACACTCAGTCTTTCCTCTGCAGCGTTGTGTTTAAAACATTCTGTCACTCTGGTAACTTCATGCTACTCTTTTCCCTCCCAGGAGGAGGCAGTGGGATCGGACGGGCGGTATGTCAGCGTTTGGCCTCTGAGGGCGCCTCCGTGGTGGTGGCAGACATCAGCGAGGAGTCTGCCAACGAGACCGTGGTGGGTCTGCAGAATGACCTCAGAGGACAGGGTCACATGGCGGCTGTGGTGGATGTGTCATCAAAAGAGAGCGTGAAGAAGCTGGTCACCAGAATACAGGTGTGATACAGACAGGAAGACAAGCCAACACAACATGTGTTTACATTTCCATCATAATCAGCAACCTTTCTGTAGAAAAAGGTACTTTTCTCTCTGTGTGTTTTCATGCTGGAGGGGCTATTCCACGTGTTGTTTTTCTCTCCTTGTAAGTTATTGTTCTGTTCCTCTACACACTCATTACTTCCAGCCTCCCTCAGTGTGTGTGAACGCAGCAGGCATCACGCAGGACCACTTCCTGCTCAACATGGAGGAGGATCACTTTGACAGAGTCATCCAGGTCAACCTGAAGGTATGAAGCAAGTTCAGCGTGTAATCAAGTCTATCAGGTTAACGTCAGAGGATGACATCACAATCTAATAACTAGGGATGTGCCCGTTAGTCCACTTAAAGGTTGGAAGTCATCACCCTCACTAGTCGGCACCAGAATTACAAGTTACAAATGATTCATATTTTTAGATGTTGGCCCTCGATGCTGGTTCATTTGTGCTCAAATTGCAGCACTTCTTAAAGCACTCTTCTTCCATCACTGCTGTTGAGACATAACGTGGGTCGACTTTGTGAGAAGAATCAGAAAGAAAGAAATCAGTCTCTGTTGTCTTCAACAGGAAACAACCGAAGATTCAAGTTTCTCGTTGTTGCACTTGAAGAAAAGAATTCATAAAATGATTCTCTCACAAAACTTCTAAAAAACTGCACGAGTGAACGCAAACAGACACATTTCTACTCCGACTTTATCTGGAATTCTTTAGCCGGCAGCCCCCTGATCATTTTTCTGCATGAAGTCGGGTTAGCTGATGTGAGAACGCAGCAGGAAGTATTCAGGTAAATTCACTGTGAGGGAGCAAGAGGGGGGTGGTAACGTTTCTACCTCAGGACCCGTGCACAACCAGAGACTGTATGACCGCGATATGTGTGATCTCTGTGCACGTTATTAAACCGCTGCCTTAAGTTTTCTGTCCTCCAGTATGTACAAAAAAACTGTCATCATAGAGTTGGACTCTGTTGCTCTGTCCACCACCTCTGACTGCCTGAAAATAATGAAGACTTTCAGTAGTGCATGAGTGAAAATGTCTTTATTGAGGCTGAAGAACGTTTAGGATTGTTGTGTTTTGTCCACAGAGCTGAATGATTTTTGTTATTATTTCAAACACTCTTTTCTCTGGTGCTGATTTACTGTGAAGAGATGAACTCACTCCTGCTCCTGCGTCTCTTCCAGGGCTCCTTCTTGATCACTCAGGCTGTGGCTCAGGCTCTGGTGGCCTGTGGAGCACCCAAAGGATCCATCATCACCGTGGGCAGCATCGTAGGAAAGGTGAGAGAGCTGCAGAGAGACGCTTTCTAGACGACAGTTTCACTTCTCTGTTGAATCTTTTAAGGTTTCTTTTCAAATGTATGAACATAAGTGTGTAAGGACCTGGTGTGTGAATGTGATCACTTACTTGTGATGGACTCTTTACTCAGCAGCCTCTACCATCAGTGTGTGAATGTGTAGGTGTGACACGTGTTGTAAAAGCCCTTTGAGTCGTCAGAAGACTAGAAAAGAAATATACAAGCTCAAGTCCATTTACCATTTATCCTGAAGTTCATGTGGCAGCGTAATGATTTCTCTTTATTTATTGAACAGTGATCATCCGTCCATCCATCCACCTTGTGCTCGTAGCCAATAAAGGGTTAAATGGTTCTTGGATCCATGTGTTTGAATGTTCACACCAGCTGGAGGTTCCCTGGTTCAGCATTTTAAAGACATTCACTCACACTCATTACTTTTAGTGATCCTTTTTTACGACTTCTTTGATCGAATGTCGCCTCCACAAACTCTGAATTATTAATCAGTCGTCTTTAAATCATCTACAAAAGGTCGGAGAAATGCACGGATTGAAAACAAGCTGGTGAGGATGGAAACAATCAAAACACCAAACATGACAGGAACCTCAAACATGTTCACACAACCACACAGGGTTAGAAACAAACACACACCTGAATCCTGATTCTCTGCACCTGTTCACCTGTCACTCCCCTTTCTAGCTGCGTGTGGCTGATTACCCATGATGCCCAGGTGCAAAGGTGACGTAGCAGCAGCAGCAATAATAACCAAACTCAGCACACACACTATAGCACACATCAAACTGGCTCCAACAAATGTTTTTATATCATCACAATGTAGATGTTACTGAACTGAGCGGCTAATTTAAATATCTTTGTTCAGACGTTTCAGAACATGTGAATAATCCGTCTATAAGATCAACAAAGTAAAGATCATAAAGTTTATTGGAATCAAACTAAATGTTCCCACAATGGTAGCTACAGCTGTGTAAGTGTTTCCATGAATGTTGAAGTGAAGAAACACACAGACATTTGGAGTGTGAGGGACTTTATTGAACAGATCATTTACAGTACAAAGGTATGAAACAGCAGCTCAACACCACTAGTTAACTTAACCCAACACAGGAAGTGATTCTGAGAATTCATCTTCCACTTCCATTCACAAAACTCAGAGAGAAAACATCCCTCGTTCCTGAACACGAGCAGGAATTATATACAAGATTTCAACTGGATAGCTGAGACGCCTCCCACAAACAGTTTAGGATCTCTGATCAAAATAAAACAATAATTAGAGCTGTCAGCATTAACGAGTTCATCACGATTAATCTCATCTTATTTTGTCCCTTCAGGCTCTCCGTAGATAGTGGTCCTCAGTGTCTCCCTGTAGTCTCAGTGATGTAAAAGAAGAACACTGCTGCATCTTTGAATGTCTCATTTCACTTTAACAAACTCTCAGACAGTAATATCCACCTGATGACATCACACATTGACCTGATGACATCACACATTGACCTCATGACATCACACATTGACCTTTGTTACCGTTCCTTTGAGCTGTTTGACCTCACTTTAGGATCCATAACCACTTCCTGTTTCTGTGTTTTAGTTCTTGTCCTAACCTTCCATCTACAGGAAGCTCCTTACTCTATTTCAAAATAAAAGCGGGCTAAATTCAAACAGCAGGTAACGTTTTTCCAGCTTTAAGGCAGGGTTTTGAAAGTAGCATTTCCTCAGTGCTCCGTCTACACCAGCCCCCTCCTTCTGCCTCTGTATTTCTTGTATCCAATGACAGCGAGGCTGAGAAGAACGAGTGCAGCGATGATGGCGATGATGGGGATGACGGTGTTCATGGGATTCACTGTTGAGCACAAATCAACAAACCACAGTTACAACCTGTGCAGATGAAGCAGGTTAGAGGAGGAGAACATGTGCCAAGCAGACAATCATCATCCTGTAAATAAACACTGTTTGTCCTGCTGCTCTTCATTTGAATCTCCACTTGTCTGTAAATAAATCCTGTATCTATGTTTGATTCATCTTCCAGTCGTGTTGTCGTCCTTTATCTGAATGCTGATTTCTTTATATGTTGATGTTTCGCTCTGAGAGATTTTGACAAACGGATTCAAACTCATTTTGACTGAACGAGGAAAAGAAAACTCACCGTGAATGATTTACTGACAGATATATTTATACATCCAGTAATTCATCAACTTGATCTTCTCTTCAACTAAAGGAAGAATGAGTGACTTTT
>NC_089213.1:438254-468254 GCF_963930695.1 Labrus bergylta | reverse complement strand
ATTCAACAAGTCAAATATTCAAGTGATGCAGTCATGCCCCTGACTTTCATTGACAGATATGTTTCATTAAGTGGATTTTTTATTGACTTCTTGACATCTCATGACTAGTCCTCACGTAGGCGGGTTTTATTATTTGAGTTTTGAAAGGACAGTGTTGGAGGACAGCAACAAAGAAAAACTATTGAACAGTATATGGAGCACAGTTTAAGAAGCTGTGTAGACTGAGTGGAGCTGCACAATCAGCCAGCGCAGAAAAACTCAATTAGAAAAAACTCAACTAAAAAACTTCAACTAAATGACAGATCATTTCTGAATCCTGCATGTTGTCGATCATTGTTCTGTTTTTAATCTGCTCTTTAGAAAAATATGCACTGCTCAGAACAAAAAAGCTTTTAGATAAATCTGTGCAGGAATAAATGTAACCACTTTGAATAAAGTCTACAAACTTTGTAGTCTTATTAATGCTGAATTGTTGAGGCTGCTGTGGATGTTTTTTTGACTTTCACAGATTAAAACCATTTATTTCTTTTTGTGTGGGAAACACAAACTGAGCTGTGACGTTTCAGTTTGAGAATAAAGTCGTGACTGCCCTCTGGTGGACAAACTCTGTAATGCAGACTCTGTTTCTAAATGATGTTCAAGCTGCTTCACTGTTTTCTGTCACTTATCGGCCAACATAAGCACAGAAAACTAAATATGTGCAATAAGCTCACATCAGCAGATATGTGTTTCTAGATCCACTAAACAGTCTGATGTTTGACTTCAATGAAATGTTGGAGCTTCAGGGTTTATGTGATCTCAACTAAACAACAAACAAACATGTAAAAGATGAAGATCATCTGTGGAATAGCTTTGAGCTTATTCATATTTCATATACAAATATTCAGAGGTAAAACAATAAACCGAGATTAACTTCATTTTGAGGGTCAGGAGGTTGATTATGTTTCTGATTCTTTGAGCACATATTTGAGTTTGATCCTCACAAAATGAACTTTAATGACTGTGACACTCTGATTATATGTTAATTATCACAATTCATTCAAGTGAAATAAGTATTTATACCACATTAATTATACTACATTAATAACAAAACACTTTTTCTAACATTAAAGTGTCATGAAGGACTTAAAGAGTCCATTTAAATGCTCTGTTAATGGTTTTAGAGGTGAAACACTTTGAAGGCATTTAGTTCCTTTTTCTTTCTGAATCAGAGTCTATCTGCTGTGTTCACTGTAGTTATGCTGCTATTTTAACATTCATGGTCCTGTTCATATGAACCGGGCCTTCATCATTTCTCGGCTTGTCTTTTGGAAAAGATAACTAGCAGACACTTTTTATAGCCTTTCTCACAACAACACTTTTCTTGTAAGTATCAGGGTGTGAGGACGTGAACAAACAGGATTTACTAACGTCAAATTAAATGTTCACTTTTCACATTTCAACAAGCTGCTTCAGTCCTGAGAACAAACATCAAATGAAGCTTTCATTTCTACCAACAGTTTATGGGTGTTTCTTCAACTAGGTGCACTTTTGGCCCTGTGTACTTGTAGAAAAAACTAAATCACACTTATCAAAGTCCCATAAGATTATCTAATTTTCATAGTTTTAAGATACAAGAGTGGTTGAACTGCCATCACAACATCATTTGGTCATTCTTGACATATTATCTGACCCTTAATGAACTAATGTCATTTCTATCACATCTAAACAAACGACATTTTGTCTAAAAAATACGTGACACATGACACCCCTAAATAAATATATGACTATTTCAGAACTAGTTCTGCAATTTTATAACATTTTACAATTTTTATACATTTGTAAATTAAATTAATTAAATGTCACAAGGGGTCAAATGGCTTAACGCACATTAACCTCAATATGAAGTCTAATGTTGGATTCTGTAAAATGTGTTTTGAAATAAATAAATTATACAATTACATTTAGTAGAGTATCATCTAACAAATTGTGGAGAATTTTTTAATATATAATTAGAACTTTTGGAATATTTTCCAATAATGTGTGCAGTGATGGAAATGACAGGGTGTTGTGGAAATGACAATTTATGTACGTTGATGTAGAAAATCTTAATTTGAAAACAATAAACACGATTATCTGAAATACTTCTGTTGAAATGCAAAATGTGAGTTGATACACATAAATTAATCTGTAAACATACTTTTAATGCTATTTATTTGTACAGTTCATAATGTCAGTACAACAGCATAAATGTCATTTCCAGCAGTAGGAAATGTGACAGAAATAACGATGATGGAAATGACATTTTTACAGTATTTTGTGAAAAACTGCGAGCTAGCTTTACATTTTAGGGTCTACCCCATAAATGCTTACAAAATACAACTTAACTTAAAAAAATCTTTCCTCCTACAAACTTCCATGGAGGTACAGCGTGTTTGGAAATTATATACAATAAAAATAATATCTGTTCAAGCAACATTTACTTGTTCTTTCTTCAAAGGCAGCTCGTGAAACTGACAATAACCTCCATATTAGACATGTGCTCCATTGTCTCTGTTCACTTCCTGCCAAACTGCCAAAGCAAGAGCGGATATCTCACTTCACTATTGGGGGGGGGGGGGGGGGGGGGGGGGGGGTTCAGCAGTGGACCAAACCACTGTCAGGCAAGGGAGAAACCTGATCTTTAAAAACGTCTTTATTTAGCACAACTGTGGGATCCAGTGTTTGTAGTCAAAGAACCACCCTTATAAAGACATGCGACATTTCCCTCTTTCCATTAAATCGTCTTCAATGAATCTGAACTCACCTGCCGTCGTGTCGTGGAGGAATAATCCCACGAGAGACACAAACACCAGAGTCTTCATTGTGACCTGTGAAGTCTTCAGCTTCGTCCAACTTCAAACATTTATGTTTCTCATCAACTTCTTGAGAATCTGCGTGTTTCGAGCTCTGAGGGTGAAATGAGGTGAGGAGAAAAAAGATCGCTGACTTCCACCTCTGTCTCAGCCAATAGGAATTCAGCCTGAGCATCGACGACTCTAGTAACTCGGTCACATTGACTCAGACAGGTTGTGAATGAAAGGGGAAGTTAACTCCGCTTGTTTGAGCCCATGACAGAGCATTGGGAGACACGCAGGACTTTATTTATTTATCACAGTAGTGTTAAACCTTCAGATGATCAGATTATTTTTATATATTTTGTTGGTTAATGTGAAGTTTTAAGAACAAGTGTATACATTTGTGAGAGTTCAAAGGTCAGATACAGGGATAATCTGGAGTTTGTAGGGATGTAGTTGAGTCTTGTTGTGCTTTTGTTCTGTATGGCTGCTCTGGGATTTAATAAAAAGTCCTAATCCAGATATAAATATAGTTTAATATAAGTTATAGTGAGTAAATGTGGTGAGGTGCTCTCCTGTCCTGCAGTAACTCAATGTGCTCTGTGATTATCAGATATTTAAATACACGTGTGCACAATCATAACATTGAATAATGTTATTAAATCAGATGAAGGAGGACGTCTTATACCTTTTTGAAGTACTTATCATTTTCTTCTTTTATCACTTTCTGCATGTGTTGTGTATAGTCTGGACCTGCACAGAGGTTTCCTATCCCCCTGTTTGAGTTCCTCAGCTGAAGATGTATCAGTTTAAGCTGCGTCACGGTGCACACAGGAGCAGAACCAAACACAGCAGACTGTAAAGTTCAGAGTACAGAAACGGACAAAAGTGCAAAGTGATGGAATAAGCGATGCAGTGTCGGAGGGAAGTTGTTTCTGTGGAACATTTGCACGTGGGAGGCGAGCTCTGGCACTTAAAACGGCTGAGACTCTGCACGAGAACACATTTCATGAAACATTTAAGAATACACACGACTCGTCTGAGGATAACAACACGGGGGTCAGAGGAAAAACTCTACAATAACAGATGAACAACAACTACACCAATGTAGAGGGAGTCCGACTGAAACCCTCCATCTCTCTCTTCAAAATACAAATAAACATCAGAGCTGGGATGGAGAGGTTGTGGATCAGTGCGGGGGGCACTTCACACATATTTTCTAAATTCAGCCAAAACATCTTTATTGTGGATTTCACACATGCACACAACTCCTGAAAGCTTCCTGAAACGATCACGTTGAGCTGTGTGAATGCAAACAGCTGAACTTACATTTCAACTTCATTCAGGAGTTTTTCCTGCCGGCCTCCAGGAAAAAATATCCTTCTGAAGTCAGAGTGAGCTGATGTGAGAATATCATGTGCTCTTAAAAGCTGTTTATGTGTGTGTGTGTGTGTGTGTGTGTGTGGGGGGGGAGCGGTGTAGTGTATATACTGTATGTCTTGCAACCCACTCACAACCACAGACTGGTGTGATCTCTGTGCACATAATTGAACTGCTTCATTTTGTTTTCTCTGTTCACCAGTATCGTCTCTGTGCAGACTGACGGACATTTCCAGAAAATTTCTAGAAAATTTCCAGAAAATTTCAGGCAACCTGCCCCTGAAATCTTCGTTGTTTGTTCACGCATGCACTTCACAGCGGGAGACTCTCCGTGCAGGACGGGATGGAGGGAGAGTCTCAGGACGACGCAGGAGTGGTGGACAAAGCAACAGAGTCCAAAAGAAAGGAACAGAGTCAAACCTCACATGACAATTTATGCTTTAATATTAATGACACATTCACAATATAAACAAACGAGCAGAGAATGATGAGAATGATGCTGAAGCAGTTTCATAACATGCACAGAGATCACACCGGGCGCTTGCTTACAGTCTGTGGTCATGCACCGGTTGCAGGATGCAAACGTCACCACCCCACCCCCACATACGCGCTCCAGTTTCATCTTCTCTGAACATCTCCTTCTGCGTTCTCACATCAGCTCACCGTGCCTTCACCAGGAATATTTTAAGTAGGAGCTCGGCTGGCAGGAAAAAGTTGTCTGTTTGCGTTCACACATGCAGCTCAACCCAAAATCTTCAGGACGTTTTCCGGAGTTTGTTGCAGGTGTGAAAACACCAAAAAGTGTCTCCTGGAAGTTGTATTTTTTTGTGTGTGTAAACAAACCTGTCGTAACTAATAAAAACTGTGATGTGATTCAGCTTCATTTTGAGCGTCCTGACCTTTACACGGAGGGAACACTGACGGTCTAACTGCTGCTCAGACCTTCAAACTGGTTCCATGCAGTTACTTTGTGCTCAAAAGATTCTCAGTAAAATAAATAATGATGAACTGATCAGTCTGTAGGAACACAACAGGTTGCTTCAGCTGTAGTAAAATAAACCTTAAGGATCTCAAAGACAGTGTTTTGAGATTTGACTCCATGAACAGAAAAAGCAGTTTTTCACTCGCCTTCACTCACGCACACAAACACAGGTCTGAGCTCACCTCGCTGCACCACCCTGAACCCTCACAGCATGGACCCCTGACAGACGAGATCCAGGGCAAAAATGAAACGTAAAGATCAGCTGGGACTCACCCTGCAGCAGCGTCGGGGTCCCCCACCTGCACTCCAGCACTTTCCAGGAGGAACAAGTTGTCACCATCCTCTCCTCCTCTGCGCTCCTCTCAGAAGGCGAAGCAGAAAAAACTCCTCTCACAAAATACAGCCGCCTGATTGGACGTTTGCTTTTTTTTTTTTTTTTTTTTTTTTTACTTTATTTTGACGGTTTTAAAGAAGAAGAAGAAGAAGAAGAAAGAAGAAGAAGCGTCTTCCTCTGCTGCGTTTCCTCTTCCGCGCCTTCTCTCTCTCTCTCTCTCCTTCTCTATTTCTCCGCTCTGCCGCTGACAACAAGGATGTGAGGAGGATGCTGCCTGGCGCTGGCTGTGTCTCGTTGCCTGTGGTAACCAGTTGCTATAGCGATGGACCCGAGCTCATTGGGGGAAGAAGGTGATGATGAAGAGTGGAGGGGTGGGGGGGGGGGAGCAACTGGAAGACCTAGTGACGGACAGAGAGGAGTCCCTTTTTGTTTACATGGAAGTTGCATGTTGTGATTCTGTTTTTTGAGTCTATTTTTAGTTGTTTTGTCTCTTCATAAGCGGTAACTTCAGGTGTGGAAAAATGAAGCCGATGCTGAAGTGTAAAATCCTGCAGTTCCTTGAGTGTCCACTAGAGGCTGGCTGCAGAAGCACAGGAAGTCACATACACACCCATTCTAAAAAGCCTGTTTTTACAGCAGAGATGAACATGTTTACAGCCTGGTTCAAAAAACCAAATAGGTGTGATTAGCTCATGTCTGGATGGACACACACTGTACGGGGGGTGAATGTTTTGATGACTCATCAGTTTTGATTTGATGAAGGATAAGAGTTATTCACAATAAGGCGTGTAGCTGACCTGATTGACAGGTGGGCGCGGTGTAACGGTTTGTCAGGAGGTTTAAAACCCGCCTCAGCTCCAGCTCTCAGCCTGTCGTTAGGTTGACTGAAAGTTAGACTGAGACAGCATTTCCAGCATGGAGACCGCCATCGATGGGACTCCAGCGCCCCCTGCAGGAACAAACGGGGTACGTCACTCAGGCTTCAAATATTCATTTTTACCAGTTGTTTTGTACCATTTTTAATAAAAAAATTTCATCTTTTTGAAGTTTTTTTGTGTTGTGTGTGTCCACTTGCTGTATCAAATTAATTGTTTTTCAGGTTTGAATATAAAAACTAAATCTGTTCATAGATCCTTTCTTGTTCTTCATACCACTGAAACAACTCAATTCTCTGTTGTTGTTGTTTTTTAAAGGAAGGAGGAGTCAATGTAATCACTGCAAACCTTCAATTATCCCAACACACACACACACACACACACACACACACACACACACACACACACACACACACACACACACACACACACACACACACACACACACACACAGCTGTGTTACTGCAGGATGTAAATGTTAAATCCTGCAGTCATGTGTCATGGAGGCACCATCACAGCAGCTGTAACAAGAGCCGAGATAATCACAGTGTGTGTGTGTGTGTGTGTGTGTGTGTGTGTGTGTGTGAGAGCAGTAATTATCACCTCCTCTGGTGTGTGAACTACCTGATGCAGATGATAAAGAGCCTGTCTTTGCGTGGTTTTGACTCAGACAGATGTTGATACTGACAACATCTGAAGTGTTTTTCATTTAAGACCAATAAAAGTATCTGCGGTGAATTCACGCTTCATTTTACCTTCTGGTTTACTTTAATAAATACAAAACAAAAACACCTGTTCACTACTTGTTCACACTTTTATAACCACATTTTAAATTCATCTTTTATACACCAGGCAACAATTTCCTCGGCTGAAAAATTAAGCCAACACTGAAGAGCTTCTGACCTCAGTTCCTCCAGTGTCCACTAGGAGGCCGTCTCCTGCAGTGAGTCAGTCCCCATAGAGCCCCATGTGAAAATAAACATGTTTACAACTGCAGTTCCTCCAGTGTCCACTAGAGTCTGTCTCCTGCAGTGAGTCAGTCCCCATAGAGCCCCATGTTAAACCCCTCTGCTCAAAAAACCTACACTAAACCCAGCCCAGGTTGAAAACTACAGACCGGTCTCTCTTCTGCCCTTTCTGTCAAAAATACTTGAGCGCACAGTCTTTAAGCAAGTCTCTGAATTCCTGTCCAGAAACGATCTGTTTGACACAAATCAGTCAGGCTTTAAGCGGGGCCACTCTACTGAAACTGCACTACTGTCAGTAACAGAATCACTATGAGCTGCCAGAGCTGCGGGTCAGTCCTCAGTTCTATTACTGCTAGACCTGTCTGCTGCCTTTGACACAGTCAACCATCAAATCCTCCTATCCTATCCTCTCTGAACTTGGCATCTCAGGATCTGCCCTCTGCTGGTTCGTGTCCTACCTCTCTGGGCAATCCTTTAGAGTGTTGTGGAAGGGAGAAGTGTCCAAAGCGCACAACTTATCCACAGGGGTACCTCAAGGGTCAGTGCTTGGTCCCCTTCTCTTCTCCATATACACAAGCTCACTTGGTTCAATAATCCACTCTCATGGCTTCTCATACCACTGCTATGCTGATGATACCCACCTCTTCCTATCATGCCCCCAGACGATGTTACAGCTTCTGCAAGAATCCCATCATGCCTTGCTGATATCTCTAAATGGATGAATGAACGGCACCTTCAACTCAATCTTTCAAAAACTGAGCACCTTGTCATCCCAGCCAGTCCCTCTATGCAACCACAGATCAAAATCCAGCTTGGAACAACCAAACTCATGCCCACAAAGTCTGCCCGGAACCTGGGTGTCATGATTGATGACCAGCTAACTTTTAAGGTTCAAGTAGCCTCGATTGCCGATTTCGATTTGCCCTGTACAACATCAGGAAGATCAGAGCTTACCTGTCAGAACACGCTACACAGCTCCTGGTACAGGCTCTTGTGATATCACGCATCAATTATTGCAACTCTCTACTGGCAGGTCTTCCTACATGCACTATCAAACCTCTGCAAATGATACAAAATGCAGCAGCACGACTGGTCTTCAACCTTCCTAAAAGAGCACATGTCAACCTTTTTTATTATAGGTCAGGTTTTTTGTGTATGAACCTTACACCGTGGAGATGGCGTGCTAAAACCTATGAGATCTACCCTGCTACAAGTTGGTAGGATCTAAAAAGACATTCAAACACGGATCAAAAGACATTGACCTTTTCTTTGGTTTTTTGATGGACCCAAGAAGAGTTTTTTTGATTAAAAGGATATTTATGTTGGTTGTTTGAAGTGATTGTTTTGTTATATTGGAAGTATTTTTGATGTGAAATACAATAATTTTTATTATAAATTTATTATTTAAATTTACCTGTGTTTGGATTTTGTTGGTATTCACATCTGAGCTCCTAGAGACCTTTGACTGAAATCCACATTTAAAAAAAATTAGCCCACATGCTACACGAGACACCTCGCCTGCTTCTTGGCATGTCCCAGGTCTGAGTGCTTGATAGTAGGGACACTTGTATAAGTTTTTCATGCAGTGGCACATTTAAACTTAGTGGATTCAACAGCATAGGGCAACACATGAGCTCATATACTAGTCGCAAATAAACTACATAGCCTCTCTGAATTTAAAGCACAGTGCCGTATTGAAACCAATAAATGTTCACAGTATAAATATAGATAGAAACACATAGTTGAATAAAAAGCCTAACTGAAATAAAGATGGGTAAGCTGTTATCACTATGTTTGGGATTTTATTATTGTGTTTAAGCTATTGTTTTTTTATTTATTTTAAGACAAAGTTTGTGAAAGTCTATCAATTAACAGCTGAAACAATATAATTGAGCCTCACACAGGCACCAGTCAATATACTATATGAAACTAAGCACACATGAATTGTTGAAAAAGTTGGTTGGGCTGTTATCACAATGTTTGGAATTTAATAATGCTTTATAAGTTTGTATTTTATACAAGCTATTGTTTGTCAATTTAATGCATATTAAGGTATATGGACGTTTTTCTATTAACATGGGGCACTATTAAATGTAGTGTTTATCTATGTTTAGTTATAGAGTTGACCATAACTTTTCTCGTATTAACAGTTGGGGCACCAGTCGATATAAGCTGTTCAGCTTTGGCTGGCAGGAGATTTAAGGGTCTGATATATCTCAGATCTTGAAAAATGCTTCTTAAAAACAGCTTCAATGACCAATTCGAGTTAATTCAAAATGTCACATTAGTATCTAAATAGACAAATAATAACTAATTATTTACCCTAAGAAAAAGTCAGAAGTTGTATACAAAAGGACAAATGAAGATAATGGCAATAAAACAATGATGCCACGTGTAAGCAAAATTCTGTCTGTTATCTCTAGGTGTTCTGAACTATTCTGTTTGTTACCAACGTGTTGAAATAACACTGGGGGAAGAGGCGATCCACAGTGATGAGGTTACCACCTACTAGATGTGCCATGAAGTAAAATATAACATAGCAAACTTTAGAGATATTAGGAACTCACTAATTTTTTCTTACTTTCATTAATTTATATCATGTTGGTCTCAAGAAAACAGGACTGTCTTAAAACCCGTAAGGTCACTACATAAACAAGCCCTTAAAATTCTGGACAGGAAACCACAACAGTATCATCAATGTGATATACTTGATAAATATAAAATTCTAAGCTTTGACAAATTCATTTTGTATTCTGATGTCCACTTAGTGTATAAAATAATCCATGATGCTGCGCCCTCATCATTGAAGAGCTTTGTGAAACTTCTCTCTGAGCACATAAGCAGAGCTTCATGGTCTGCCTCAAATGGAGATTGTAGTATTTCTAAACCTACCGCCTGTTGTTCAGGCAAGCTGTCCATAAACCATAATCTGTCCCTGATTAAAATAAACTAATGAACTAAACTAGATCTGACCAGATTGATTGATTTAATTGATTTTAGTTATCAATTAAACCCAAAATAATTTAAAGAAACACTTGTGTCATGTACACAAATTAAAGTAAATAAAGTAGTAAATAAAATACAATCTCACAATCAATCAATCATTAACAAATCAGACCCCTACCCCACCCGAGTGTGACAACCCTGCCTTGTATTGTTGAAGAGCTCTATTAACTGTGTTTCTGCTGCACAATAGCTAACTTCTTGTGGCTGGTACCAAACCTGCATGCACCTGTCCTTTTAACCTTAAAGAGCATCCATACTGATAGCCCTTCATCCCCACCCATTTTGTATTCATGAGATTAAACAAAACACAATCCACAAATGTAATGTTTTAAGACACTTTCTTTACTTCCAACATTTCAGTTAAGTTCAGCTTAAGATGGGCTTCTATTGTCTTCATTTTTCTTTTCCTTTATTACACAACGCTGTAAAGAGAAAGACAATAAAATAATTTAGTTATGTCTGAAATCACAGATCTCAATTTCATTAATCAATTGGACAAGTTTGAAGGTTACTCACTATTCACTGGGTCATAGATGAAGTCTGGTTCTCCTGTGAAGCCAAGACACCTCGCCTGCTTCATGGTACGTACCAGTTCATAGTGCTTGACGTGGTTTTCTTTAGCTGGAAACACACAAAAAAGAAAAGAAAATTAATATAAAAAATGTTTTGGATATAGAAGGAGGTATTTGCTCTTTTGGTTTTCCTACCCATCAGGTAAAAAGCTCGATAGCCTTTGACCTCATGAATGGTTGTGGGATTGATGATGTTCATAGTTGGAAGTAAATTGTTGTTGTTTCTGCTGTTGACGGTATACAGCAGACATCCCTCACAGGTTGGAAGAGAGTGATATGTGCAGCTGAAGTTTGTCTCTGAATAGAAAAACAGAGTAAAATAATACAATAAAATTACAACACCATTATCTGAGGCATTCACTGTTGAGTTGGCTCCAACACTAAAATGAAGGTCGACAACAGTCAGAGTTTAAAATTCATTGTAGTGTCTCTTATCCATTGCTGATTCATAAAATGTCTGATGTACACTGAAACCTATAGGTATCTAAAGGCAACAGGACAGTATATATGAGGAATCAGGTTACTGGGTACTGAATATCTTTGTTCCAACCCACTTTTATGGCCTCTGGGAGAGTTTTCCAAAACTATGTGAAAGGTAACAAGTCCTCATACCTACACATTTTCCAAACAAACGGGCCGAAGTTTTGTTCGATGTTGTGAAATGGTCTAACTTTTGTTAGGAATTTGGAAGAAAGGACGGGGTATGGGTTGGTTTTGGCAATTAAATTCCTTACATAATAGCTTCTTTCTCTTACCTAAGATAACAACTACGACAATAGGAGTTGGTCACTCAACTATAAAGTAAATATGGGTCACAATAAGCTGTTTCATTTATATATCAGTTGTACTTTTTTTTGGACAAAGCCGGACTCATTGACGCACGGAACTAACACTGACAAGCTAAAGTATCATATCTAATCAGGTGACTTACTGTCAGTTACTGCAGTGTTCATATGAAGAGTTACAGGGGATGATCCATACTTGCAAGATGTAGGACTGTGAAAAAATAAAGAATATAAGGGAAGTTCAAACATGTATTTTGGAGGTTGAAGAACAAATTGGAAAAACCCTGTTTAGGACTGGAACATTCACACAATAGTGTAACAAAGTTGGTTCATTCTATAAACTAACACTACAAGAGATTGATGTAAAATAAGACATTTTCACATTTGAGCTGCAGAAATTCTGCACTACGGTTCCTGAAACTCTCCCGACCCGACTGTTAATATACAGCTGCTAAAAGGTGCCATAATAAGAATTTTGTCTTTATATCAACAGAATCACAATACGAACAAAATCAAACAATGAATCTTTATTTGTACATATATTCTAGTTCTAGTTGTTTTTTTCTTTTTTTTATAGTTCTAGTTCTAGTCTAGTTTTATTTAAACTTTTGGTTCTTAATTGCACTGTATGTCGTTACTCTCAGTCATTGCCAGCTATGACTGCTTTGCCTGTTATGTTGTGCATTTGACTAATAAAGATAACTTGAACTTGAACTTGAACTTGAACTTCTATAGCGCCAATTCATTACAAGTGTTATCTCGAAACACTTTCCAAAAAGCTGGTTAAGAGACCTTACTCTTTGTTACTTAATATTACAAAAGAACATGTAAAAAGACCATACTCAAAGTGGAGAAGAACATAATGGAGAACAGGAAACATAAAGCAGCAGTTAAACTACGTGCACAGAGATCGTAGCGGTCTCGTGCATACAGCTTATGCACCGGCACTGGTCACAGTATATAAACGTTGCACTGCTTATACTCACTGCCTGATCCCAATATCCTCAACAAGTTCCTTGGGGTATCCCGGTGTCTGACGGAAATCAATCCACTGGCTCTTTGCTGATCTGAACAATACTTTAAATGGTTCACTATCAATCCAACCCATGATGAAGATCCACTTTCCATAACTCTGCAGACAAACAAGAAGTCAGTGAAGTAGAAACAAATATCTTTACTAAAAGTAAGCGGAGCTGAACAGACAATCTAAGTGTTTTTTGGCACCAATTGAATAAAGGTGTAGCACTGGGTACCAAAAGTCTTTGATCATATTGTTCATATTTTATGATTTTAATCTTTTTCCACCAGGTGCAGAAGCTCATATTCAGTATACAAAATTTTGAATTTGATTATTTAGGTTTAGAAATGTAGGGTACAGGCACAGTACCGAATTTATGATAACAGATCTATCTGGGAGAACTGTCTTAAAAGGTTGTGAAAGTGACTAAAAGCTTCAAGTACTACTTAAAGTTCAAGTTAAAGACTGGAATCAGAGGAGAACAAGAATATACCAATAAGATTGAGTCATAGAATTCTGCTCCTCCAGAAACACTTTGTCAGTCTGGCAACCCGATCAGAGTCCTGTGCTTCTTCTGCTCCTTTGTTTCAGAAGCTCCAGATTCTTAACATTTATAATATGAATATTTCTCAAATATGTGTTTTTATTCATAAAACATCGGGTGAAGAAAATATCCCTGAGAACCCCAAAAGGTCCCAATTTTGACATCCCATGAACAAACATTATGCTGAGGTAGTCACATTGGAAATCAGTCACCATATTTTTAACTGAGTGACTGAAAGGGAAGGTTGTTAACCATGGCTTTTAAGAATTTGCAGAGAATTTGTCTTTAAGTGTTAAGTTGTTGCTGATCCTTATACTAAAGAAAAGGAGGAAGAAACTGAAACGAGATTCAAAGATCTGTGTACTACTTTAATCGTTAATACTAATAATCACCTAAAGATCCATTAAGAAGCAGAGGAGTCTTACCGGTTCAAAAGTAGGAAGAGGTGTGACCAGAGGCCTGCATTCTTCAACTGACTGAGCTGAGCTGCTCATGAAAAACCCAACCACCAGGAAAAGACTGCTGAACCACAGATTCATGATGATACAGATGGTTAGCTTCAGAGTATCGCTCAATGAAAACACAAGGTAGGAAGCTTTTCTCCAAGCTGAATAACTGGCCCTCACAGAGCCATCATCCAGCTTTTATAGAAGCTGCTCAAGGCACAGTTCCAATTGGTATTGGATTTTCAACTATGTACACAAAGGGGTAATCTGTTGATTTGCTTTTCTTTTTCTGGATTTCTGGGGGGGGGGGGGGGGGGGTGTAGGTGACAGTTTACTCCACCTGTGTCTCACTTTGAGAGAAAAGGAGAATCCAGGGTGTGCTGTGTTTAGTTTTCTGAGAACTCTTTGTGCAACAAATATTTACAGATTGCTGCTCAGGATACACAAATACACTGAGTATTCAGTTCATAACATGACTGCCTCAATTCCATTAAAACAAACATTGACTCACCTTCACCTCTGATTTTGTGATCTCCATCATGCCATTGATTACTCACCCACAAATTCTGAATCCAAGTCATCATTCTAAATACTCTGGTATTCTTAAGAATACACCCGCAAGGTACTGTACTTGTGTGACCAGTTTTTTAAAAATATTTCATCAAAGTAATTTTAAATGTAGACAAAGTTCTTCATTTGGAGATGTAAACATTTTAGTTTACCCCATGAAGCCATTATGATGCAGATATAATTGTATTTTAATGTAATGTTTGTCTACAGGTTGGCGAGTCTAAACTAACTCAGATCTAGTGAGATAATTACATGATAAGATATGGGATGTTCGTAGCCCCTCATTTACTCGTTGGTTAACCGGAAATTTGAATTAAGTCTAAAGGTTAGAAAACTCTTAGAAAATGGTCTAGTGTGCACAATTATGATACACTTTATTAATCCCTGAGGGAAATTCTGGTTTACACTCTGTTATTTAGAGACATGCTTGTCACAACAATAATTGTAACAATATCAATATGGTTATGGTTGAGTGTGGCTACCTTTAGCAGTGCTAGCCTATGCTAAGGGCAGTTAGGCATATAGCCTGGTTGTTTTTCTAGTTTAACCTGACACAGCCAACATTCATTTTTTTCACAGTTTTCTTAAGCAAAACACTGCCAACCCGTGCTGCTACAATCATCGATAAATTGCAAGACAATCATATATTTTTAAATGTCAATATCAGATTAACTGAATACAAAATGAGCATTAAAAAGTCTGTTTCAGGATGTATGTACTCATACTTCATAGTAATATAGATTAGCGAAAATATGATTTTTTACTACGTCTTATCGCAAATTGGAAAATAAACATCACATGTTCTTACAGGGCTATGCCTCCTGAAGTCAACTCAAGCTTTTTAATAACTTACAATCTTCAAGTTGTCTATACTAAGCTAACCAAAACTTGGTAGGATAAGATGAAGTCCCTGGAAGAAGTTTGTTAAAATGTAGAACCTGTAAATTGCTAAAAAAGGTGTCACCCATGAGCCATCTAGCCACGCCCACTCGCCAACGTCATACCAAACCAATCTGACTCTACCACTGGGCCAAAAACCCTCTCAAAAAAAATCCTGTTTCTTGGTGAACAATGGGTCGCTATGACCACAGCCTTTGAGCTTTACATGGTTGTATGCCGAAGGTCTTCGGATGTTCTAAACCAATTTTGATGGAGATGTTGTCAACGTTGCAGCAAAAATAACATTATAACTCCTGAGAAGTAACTTTCTGATGTCAATAAGTGGCACTATGACTATAAGATGAATAAAAAAAATATATTGTGTCAAGGCCGGCAATTTCAATCACACCTCTGAAATTGTCAGATAATTGACTAATACATATGAGCATTGTAACAGTTTTATTTTTTTGGTAAAAAGTCAAAATAGCATCAAACTTTGACCCCCTGACACAGACCCGCGCTTTTGAGGAAAACTCAAACTATTAACAACTTTTAATCTTCAAGGTATCAAATACATGCAGAAACAATTGGAGGACGATCAGATGAAAACCCTAGGATGATTTTGTTCAAATATGGGCTCTTGAAATAGCCAAGAAGCAGAGGATTTTAGGCGTTCCAATAAGCTGTTTCACAGATGAAGACTTGGTTGTATTTTTTGTCTAGACAAACTCTCTAATTATTAATTTACACTTCATATCAAATCGAGTTACTCACTTTGGGATATTCCAGTGTTTCCACACTTAGAGACAGGGGTTAATGAGGAGGGAACATATGTTGGTCTGTGGACAAAAGAGAAGAAATGTAAGATCTTACATGACATTGGGAGGTTGAAGAACTTGAAAGACAGTTAACCAAAGTGGTGCAAGATAATAAAAAGAAACTTAAAGAAATCTATATATAATTTGAGCAAGTCTGTCCATAATGTAACCTCAGTCATTAGTGTGTGCTTTTAACAAAGAGTGAATATTTGAATGTTTTATTTAAAAATATAATTTCAAATTTTATATTTCTCTCATCTCTCTCTGAATTTTTACTTGGGACATGTTGGCAGCCTTTTAGTATGAAGGCATAAATGAAGTTATCAACTCAATGTTTATTTTGCTAGCAAGCATTTAGCAAACGTAGCTGGCTGGTTTACAGTTAAAGGCTGCTTGTGTTTATTTTACATTAAACACCCATTAATGAAAAGATAATGAATCATACGTGCCATACTTGGATGAAAATCTCTATGGTTAGGTTTAGCAAAAGGTAAATAGATGTGTCTCAGCTGCTGTTTGTTGCAGTTGATTCTAGAGTAATGTAGAGTAAGTGTTTCAGTGTTTTAATAAAAGAGAGCTGCACCGATGTTGATCAGGAAGGAGTGACATGGAATTAAGTGAATCTGGATCCCTTATTTCATAAAAAACTTGACAACATTTAGCAGATGTTTTTTCTTTTCTTATTTTAATTATTGTTTGATGATGTGGCACTGTTGTATACTCACAGCCTGACCCCCACATCCACATCCATGGTTATGATGGGGCCTTATAACCATAAGTTAACCCACAGGCTCATGGTTGACCTGAAACAAGACATCATATATTGCATTATCAGAGTATTCAGAAATTAATTTCCACCTTCCTTACATCGGTAGATAAACATAAAAGCAAAGAAGTAGACACCCAGCATGCAAAATCAGGTGTAGTACTGGGTAGCATAACAGGTAAATACTGTAATCTTTTCAGCAAAGTTTTTGATCAGATTCTTTGTCAACCCTGTCACACTAGCTAATCCAATAACCCAGGTGAGCAGTAAAATAGGGCTTACCGGTTCGAAAGTTGAAAAGGGTTTGACCAGGGGTTTGCATTCTTCAGTTGTCAGAGCCGAGCTGCTAAGAAACAACCTCACCAACAGAAAAAGACTGCTGAACCAAAGATTCATGATGCTATGGATAATGTTTTTCAGAATATAAATTGAAACAACCACCAGACATGAAGGTTTGCTCAGGGAAAGCTAAATGACTGAGCCTCACAGAGCCACTGAGCCTTTATCTAAGCTGCTCATGGCATCGTTCCAAGTCTTCTGGGGTTTGACATGAAGGATTTTTCATCAACAGCTTTTACTTTAGAGTCCACAAGTTGAAAAGCAATATTTCCCTCCTCCCACCTTCGTGATATCACAACAATGAGGACTGTTGATCTTGAAAATGTGGAGTCACAGCTAGGGTTTAACAAAAGAGGTTTTTATCCAAGAGTTGTACACCTTGACATGAAGATAAAAACAGTCTATGGTTACTTTCGTAAAGACAAACATATCTACAAACATTACTTTTAAAGTACAATGAAAAATAACAACAATTTGATGGTAAAGGCTTACAATCATTACTCACTACTTGTGTTACCTTTATAGCAAAGAGGTTAAACAGTTTTGAAATCACACATTTAGTCACCGTTTGGCCTTTTTGACAAATGAGTTACAATCTGTTTTGCTGTCAACAACTTAATTTATCATGGTTCTTATGTTTTCTTTAAAAATATGATTTTTACCAGAAATTATGATTGGGGAACAATCTCTAGGATGAAACAAATGCAACACAAAATTAGCCTACAAATTCAGTGGTTTTGTTTGTGTTTTTGCCCACAGTTGAGTAAGTAATTCTTCACTTTAACCTTCTCTCTGCAGGTTAAAAGGAGATTTCAGGTTGTCATGTGTTTGGAGGATGTCTCCACGACACATGATTTGTTTTTGCATCAAACATTTACAGGTTTGTTGATTTGTCTGCGTTTGCCCATGATGGACAAACACTCAGAATATACAGTTCATCAAAGGACAGTCTACAATGGCTTGAATATGGATACCAGTGGTTATTGAAGTCCCACGTCTTGCCTGCTGCCAGCTCTCATTTAAAGTAAGAAGCAGTTTGTGTCATATTTTAGAATATTAACAAGTATGTGATTTGTATTTGTAAATATAAGACATGTCAAAACACATTTGGTTAACCTTTACGAGGAAAGCTTACAATTTGATGTTCAAGGCTTTAATCCATGTTAGCTACTTGTGTTAGCTAAAAGCTAACATCAGGTCACTGTGAATGAAAAGGAGATCCAAGGGTACGATGTGTTTGAAGGACTTCAAAGGTCACTTTGACTTGTGCATCAAACATTTACAGATATGTTGACTTGTCCCGTGTTGCCCATGATGCACAAATACACTAAGAATACAGTTCTTCCCAGGACTGACTGAATCCAGCTAAAATAAACTGACTTATAGCCTCACCTTTGCCTTTGACGCTGTAATAGCCAACATGCTATCGATTGCTAGCCCACAAAATGACGCATTCAGCCGTGACTTACAACTAATGCGTCTTTAACGCCCCTCCAACTCTCCCCATCACCATCCATCTTCACCACCACGAGTTTCTAGACTCCATGGGGGGATTTATTCTCTTGACGCTCATATTTGACATTCTCCAAACACATCAACTACCCCGTAGAGTCCAAGTGCCAAAGACCTTCTTTCAAGTCTCATTTCCATGTTATCCATTGTAGTAAATAATTTGATATGGGCTGAAATCAAACAGTGTTTAAAAATGGATAAATAGTGATATGTTGAGTAACGTTCAGTAAGTGCTGACATTTTTTTTTCAATGTAGCGTACATTTATCCCAACATTGTATTTTATAGCATGGGGCACACTTACCCGTCTTCTTACAATCTATAGCTTAGCTCAGCTCTGGTGGCTAATATACTTACTAATGACAAGTAACTCATACGAGATTAAGATTAAGATTTACTTTTATTGATCCCCGCAAGGGGAAATTTCAGTTTTTACACTCTGTACGTCATGAACACACACATAGGCTGAAATATACACACACATGCAGAAACAGGATCCTATGAACATGCATTATTAAGCTACTGCTGCCCCCACCTACAACCCACTTCAAAAATACCCAAATATCCCTTTAAGAAGTGACATGATTTCTTTAACACATTTTCAGAATTATGAATAGAGCATTCAGTTAGATTGGAAGATTTGAAAACCATGTTAAAGGATAATTTAAGGTCTGTATACACGTTTCTCTGATGGACGCTTCTGATTCGTTAAGTGATGTAATATTTTTTTATTGTCTGTCTTTGTCCTCTGTCTGAAACTTTGATGCTGCTTTCTTGGCCAGGACTCTCTTGAAAAGGAGATCTTGTATCTCAACAAGTATTTTCCTGCTGCTCAAATACTACCAGGCCAAACAAACGGTCTTACATCATTCTCACCCTGAAATCTCTGCACTGTCTGTCCCACAGACATATATTAAGACTAGTGGTGATCGTAAATTTGAGGCCGTAGCACCAATTTCGTAAAGCAATGGTTGTTGCTGTAATTCGGCTCTCTGGGGCTTTGGAGTAATGTGTCCCTAAAGAGTTACCGTAGATGCCATAAAGCAGTTGTTGTTGTAATCCTGCTCGCTGCACCTGCTGCATGGATGTTGAATTGAGCTGAAGCGGTTGCGGTTTACTCGAGTACCTGAGTACTCATACTTATTCCTATTACATGTATCTCCCAGAGTTAACTAAGCAATGTTTGTAGAATTTCCTAAGGACACTTCGTTATTTGTACAACAGACTTTAACAGAATTGTTGACCTGTCCTTGGCTGCCTACAACAAACAAATATACTGAGTAAACAGTTCATTACAGGACAGTCTACTACAAGGGGGCCCAATCCTCTTTGAACCAAGACTTTCTTTTAAAGTCTTCCAAAATCTACCAGTCCAGTTAGAGCATTGCAACCACACACTAGGGCGGCTAATTTCTCATACAAAGGGCGTGGCTAAGGACTGATTTCTCACCTCTCTAAAGTACATTGCCAAATGTTGGCCAAGTCAATAAATAGGTGTTAGGTTACTGCCCATTTGATTCAGGTTGCATGAGTGCTCTTTCCTGAAGTTCCTTACGCGGCTTGATTTATGTGGTGCTCCCTCCAGTAACCCCTTGTACATGGGCAAGTATCTGAATATTTGCATTCATGACACAGCTGATTGTCTACATGTACGCCAAAAAAACCCAAACATCTTCTTCAGAACCATACAGAACTAGATTTAAGTAAAGACACAGTCCACTAATTTGTTGACACTTTTTCTTTCTTTACTTCCAAGACTTTAAGTTTGCATTGTTTGTCAAGGACATTTGTCATTACTTCAGCCTAAGATGCCTTCAATCGTCATTGTCTTTATTGCAGAGAGCTGCAAAGAGAAAGACAGAAAAAAATAAATATTGGTCCAAAAGCACACGTGTCCATTTCCTTATTCAATCAGACAGTTATGAAGGTCACGCACAATTCTTGGGATTGTAGATGAAGTCTGGTTCTCCTGTGAAACCAAGACACCTCGCCTGCTTCTTGGCATGTTCCAGGTCTGAATGCTTGACAGTGGACTCTTTGGCTGGACAAGAAATTAAATAGAATTTAAATGAAGAGATGTTTCATATATCAAAGGAGTTATTGTGTCTCTGGTTCTTCCTACCCATCAGGTAAAAAGCCTGATAGCTTTCGACCTCTGCAATGGTCTTTGGCTCAGTGATGTTCAAAATGTGAATTAATTGATTGTTGGTTCTGCTGTCGACGTTGTAGAGCAGACATCCCTCACAGGTTGGCAGGGAATGGTACGTGCAGGTGAAGTTGGACTCTGAAGAGAAAAATAAAGTCAAAAGTAAAAAACTAAATGAAAAGAAATCTTCTGAACCTGACATTGCTTGCTCCTCAACTCAAATCAAGAGAAATATTTTCACCTGAACTGCAGAATACTAATGTTTACAATAGTTTAAAAGTCTGCCATCATGCTAGTAGCTTACTTAAGCTGAGTGTTATGAGACAATGCTACGCAACGTTGTAAAATCCCCCCCACAAATGATGTTTACAGGCATACACTGTAAAAGGTGAAAAGACAATATAAAAAAGGTTTGATGAATCAGAAACAGGATCAGTCCTGATGTATTCTCTAACATGTCCACCAGCCTGAAGGTCTTCAAACACTATGGACCTTTGTTCCCAAACTCTCATACAACCAACAGGAGAGTTAAGTGTCCCTACTATAGAGGTCAGGCAATGAATAAAACACCTACATATTTATACTGGGCCATGTGGTCAAAACAAGGCATGATTGAAGGTGACATAAGTCATGTTAAATACATGAAATCATAAATGGGAAGTTGAATAAGGGAAGCAACATATGTGAATGTACGTGTCTAAAAAAAGAAACAATGAATGGTCACTTAGTGAGAAGAAGTCATTGTTGACCTTTGTTGACATCGGATTCAAAACCCTGGGCCGAGGATTGAATAGTCTCTTTATATTTCCAATCCATCGTCTCCAACCCACCAGGTTATTTATTTTGTTCACTTAATGGTGTATTCATCTTGATGGAGATACTGACTTTGGCAACAAGAGTTTTTCATTCACTATAAAGGTAAATGTGGGTTGCAAGAGGTTGTTCAAAGAGGAATTGGTTGGTATTTATCTTTGGAGAAACTCTAAAATGGACAAGCTCAAGAATCACATCAGATCAGGTGACTTACTGTCGGTAAGAGCAGTGTTGGAATGAATAGTAACAGGATGTGATCCATATTTGCAATATATAGTACTGGGAAAAAAAAAGACAGAAGAAAAGACACATTCAGACATGGCATTTGGGGGTTGAAGAACATATAGCAAAAACATTGCTTAGGACTGGAACATCCAGTCTTGTAGATTGAAACTATGCATGAAGCCATCAGGTCAACATTTGTCGTCCAAGAAGTATCCAGCTGAAAACTTGATGGTGATGGTTGTTTTTTTAATTTGATACTCCCTTGATTTCAAGCAGAAGTAAAAAGAAATGCGTATTGTTTCTTCAAACTGCTTGATATGAAAGGAAACTGTTTTTTTAGACCCCTTTGTTTGAAAAATATAATGAATTTTAAGGAGTGTATATGCATAGCTTGGATGGAGATCTTCATGGTAGTAGTAACTGGCGTAGGTTAGCGAAAAGTAAAAAAGCATTAATCTCAGCTTCCGTTAATTGTGGTTGATTAAAGGCTTCATTTGTTCAATGTATTCAAGGGGTATTCCTTTAGTACAACACTAATCCATTCATACACCGCCACGAAGCAGCGGGAGCAATTCAGGGTTGAGTGTCTTGCCCAAGGACACATTGGACATGTTGCTCAGCTGGGGATCGAACCCTCGACTTTGCGGTTGAAGGGCGATGACTCTGCCACCCCTAGCTCCTCTCGTGTTTGCATATCTAAATAATTATGTTATATAATTGTTGCACTGTTATATACTCACTGCCTGATCCCAATATCCTGAACAAATTCCTTGTGGTCTGGTGATGTCTGAATGAAGTCAATCCACTGGCTCTTGGTTGTCTTGAACAACACCCTATGTGGTTCACTAGTAATCCAGCCCATGATGAAGATCCATCTACCGTAACTCTGCAGACAAACTTAAAGTCAATGAGATAGACACAAATATCTGATGTAGCATTGAGAATCACTCATCTCAGATCCCTAAAAACACAGACTTAAACACTTTAAAAACAGATTTTTTCCCCCCAAACCTTCTGCTCATCTCCCGAGCTGTTTTAGGTTTCAAAATGGCTATCTATGAGTGTGAGTGTATCTGTACACTCTGTGTCTGTTGTAATGCTTGCTCCCAAGCATGTCTGCCCATGTGCTGGCTTTCCTACCCTCTGCCTGGTTCAAACCTGTCTTCCACCTCCTCCCTGTATACTTTTCTAATATGAACTGCTTTCCCGTTGCTGAAGCTGCTGCTTCAACGACCTCATCCCCTGTCAGCTGCTAAACGCTACACTTTCCCTGTGTTGAACTTTGTGTGTAATACTCCCGCTCCAAGCTCTTCTGTTTCTGGGTTCGGTCCCCTCAGCTCGAGGCCCGAAACTATTAAAAAGACTAAAAAGAAGATTCTCTTGGGAAAAAAAACAAAAACACTTTCATATAAGACCTCACGACCACCTGGCTTCAGGTGAGTCGGGCAAAGGATCCAACCTCTAAAATGAGTGACATTGTAACCTTCTTGGCCAATTAAATGTGTTGCCAATTTATCTTTTACTACTAAGCTGTAGCTCTAAGTAATTGCTCATTATAAAGAGAGGATTAAACTGCGGGATAGAGGTCTCAAAATAAGTCGTGTACTGTTTAAATCGTTAATACAAACAGTCACCTGAGGACTAAAGTGAGGAGCAGAGGAGACTTACCGGTTCAAAAGTAGGAAGTGGCATTACCAGAGGTCTGCATTCTTCAACTGACAGAGCAGAGCTGCTCAGGAACAAACCAGCTACCAGGAAAAGACTGCTGAAACACAGATTCATGATGCTACAAGTGGTTAGCTACGGAGTATAACTAGATGAGAACAACAAGCAGTAAAGGTTTTCTCCAACAAAGCTGAAGAACTGATCCTCCCAGAGCCACTCAGCCTTTACAGAAGCTGCTGATGGCAGAGTTCCAAGTGTTCTGGCTTTTTGGACTTTTCATATTAAAGGAATTTTTTGGTAAAATGTTTTTAGCCCGGATATGGGCACGCAACATTTGACTCCACCCTTTTCTAACTGCAGTCTAAGAGGAGATTCCACGGTATCCTGTGTCTGTAGGGTTTTTAAGGACACTGCTCATTTTCTGCATCACCCATTTACAGATTTGTTGTTTACATTAACTGAGAATAAATATAGAAACATTCACCTTGAACTCTTCACTTGGGTTAAAAAGGTAACAGACACAATGTCATGAAGTATAAGCTACAACAAGAACATCATTGTCAGCTAATTAGCTGACTAACATTAAATGCTAGCATAAAATTAGTTCAAACCTTTTTTTTTCTTGAAGCTTGATAAATTACATACGCTAATTTAAATTATAAGGTTTCTTATAAGAGGTTTATTGCTATATTTCCAGTAATGTCTGAGGATATCACCCTTTTACTGGTTTTCCATCAGTTTAGCAAACTAGTAAGCTTGGAGGCATAATAATGTTAAAACACGTCATCTTTCAAATGTTTCTTAGTTGAATTGATGCACCTCAGCTAACAAGCTGCTGAGGTCCACAGCGTTGAACGTTGCTTTTAGTTTAAGTGAGCTATATAAAAGACTTGACTATGGAATAACAATTGCCACTTAAGTCCTCCATCTTGTCTGCAGCCAGCTCTACTTAAAACAAACTATTAGTTCGTATTATCTACATTACAAATAATCACATTTACAGTTGTAACGCTTGATATGAAAATGAAAACAAGTGCATGATTTATTTTTGTAAGGATAAAGACCTATTTAACTCGTAATAAATCAAATGGTCATGGCCTACAGTCCAAACTGGCTACATGTGATAGCTTGCTAAAACGTCTAGCAAACTATCATGTGGCTGCTGTTTAGCCTAGCTACCGGACTAATTAGCTACCCTCTGTCCTGTCGTTTTTAGTCTGTGGTTTAAATTTATTTGGCCAGAGTTGAGTGATACATTTTCCACTCCAATGTTGACTCCCTGTTGGTTAAAATGAGATTCCAGGTTACCTTGTGTTTGTAGGATTTCTAAGGACACTGTTCCATTTGTGCATCAAATATTTACAGGTTCGTTGACTTGTCCTTGGCTGTCCAGAGTGCACAAACAAACAGTGAATACAGGAATGTCTCATTCCAGCTAAAACCAACCCTAATTATTATCAGCCCCAATATTCTGCATTCAGATCCTAATTCACATGTAAAAGTTACTAAGAACATTAAAGATTATTAGTATTGATGTTCAAATCTGATGAAACTAACTACAATTTCTGTAGAGATGAATCCTAGTTCAAAGTATATTCTGCTTCTTAAGTGTAAACCACAGACTGTTTCTGGACCAGTCTACATCACACTGATATGAAATTCCTTCCTTCTCAGCTTAAAAAAATAACAGAAACAGTATAATTCATTAAGTGCTAGCCTTTCTAACTAACACCACATTTTATAGCTCAAAGATGGATTCGGGGCGGCAGTAGCTCAGTCTGTAGGGACTTGAGTTGGGAACTGGAGGGTCGCGGTTCAAGTCCCGTTGCTGACCAATATCTGGAACGTGGTCTGGTAGCTGGGGAGGTGCCAGGGCACTTCTCGAGTACTGCAGAGATACCCTTGAGCAAGGCACAGAACCCCCAACATCTCTGCTGTGCTCTCTGTGTTTCAAATCAGAATTTAGTAAATAAAGTATGTCAAATAAAATTAAAACTAAAAACAGTTGCTATTGTCAAATTAATTTCCGCTTAATAAAGATGATTAAGTTCTTAATTCCAAGAAACGACTGATTATGAGGTTTTCTTGCCTGTTCCATTTGGTAGCACAGGGGTTCCCAAACTTCTCAGCTCCAGACCCCCAAAATAGGGATGCCAATGGGGCAGGGGTGTGTTTTCCTCATGGGGTGGCCCAACTGGGGTGCAGACTAAAGCAGGATCGGGCTGAAGTGTGATGTGTGCACTAACACACTCAAATACATAATGATTGACCCTTTCTTACCTCACCAATCATATCATATGGGTTCTTTTCTGTTGAATTCTCTTTAATTATTTGGAGCATTTTGCATTTGTTATATTCTTGCTGTTGTTTCTGTTCTTCTGTGTTTGGTTTAGTTTGTTCTTGTTTTTGCTGTTTGTCAAAGCACTTTGTAAACCTGTGTTTTTAAAAGGTGCTATATAAATAAAGTTATTATTATCTTTATCACACAGGATAATGGCAACATTAGCCTCATTCTTTAATGACACAAAAATAGATTTACGTTCAAAGTCACAATTTAAAGTACTTAAAAATGTGCATGCAAATTCCTGCACAGTCTAACTTGCATAAATACATTAATTGGCAATGTTTTGGCCCCAACACATCGCCAGTTTGTTCATTGCAAGTATGACAGTGTGCATTACTTTCCAATGCACATGTCTTATTAAAAAGATGTGCAAAGGTTTGATATACAATTTAAAGGCCATTTAAGGATGGGATAATGATTAGGAGAAGCCCTATACTAACCGAAGGCCTGAAGCAACTTTAAGAAAGGCAAGTTTGTTATCAGTGCTCAGTTGAAAAGCCTTTATCTGTGATGGTATGTTGGTAAATTTGTGCACTTGGCATGAATACCTGCACGTTAGTGTAAATTCCATCACTTCTAACCATACATACAGCAATATATCTGAATGATCTTCCTCGTTTGGCTCCCAGTAACTGCTTGCATCAAATTTGAAACTCTGCAGCTCACTTACAAAACAGCAACAAAAACGGCTCCTCCTTATCTAACCTTCTTATTTATGTCTACACCCCCTTTCGCCCACTACGCTAAGGTGTCAAACTCTCATTGGCAACCTGCACAACAGGGCCCTAAGTCTTTAACTAGACTCTTCTGCTCTGTCGCCCCCGGTAGTGGAATGTTAACAACCTCAATTTGATCTGCAGAGACCCTTTGCACCTTCAAGAAAAAGCTAAAGACACAGCTCTTTATGAACCCTTAAGACCTTAATGATGATGATGATGATATTTAGGATGGTTTTGATGCTGATTAGAACTCTCAAGAACAGCTGTCAATGTTGTTGTTGAAGAAATATTAACCTCTAACTTTTTCCAAAAAAGTGTTTGCCTCTGGTCACTTCCTTTCAGCACCTGTGTGTCCATTCAGTCTTAAAGCTGTTTGTTGGAACTAACTGACATCGTTATCTCCTCTATAATTACTTATGTTGTTCTTACTATCTGATGTGAGTCACTGTAGATAAAAGAGTCTGCTAAATTAATTATAGAATATGCTTACAAGTACAACATCTTACTGAGAGCTCCTGTAAGTCTCATATTACTCTACTCTCGGTGCACAGAAGCCCAGTTGTCATTTTCATGCCCAGCATACATTTTGTTTGAATACATCTATTCATGGGCTCTTCTATGTGCTTCAATGCGTACTGGTCTTTAAGTGAGTAAAAGTGATTTGACAGGCCATGATGCATCTGTACCTTGTCCTTTAAACTTTACACCCTAGAGCCATGAAATATGACTCAAAATATATTTTCAAAATCTAAATCAGCTCTATTAGCTGTGCATCTATGCTGCACAATAACATACTTTCTGTCACTTCAAACACGCAGCTGTTCACCAGTTCCTTTCACCTGAACCCCCCATCCCCACCCTCAATGTATTCATTAGATTGAAAAACAAAGCAAAGGCCACACAATAAATGTTTTGAGTCACAATTGTTTCTTTACTTCCACGATTTCAATTTGAAGTTAAAGACAGGACTTCAGTTATCTTCATTTTTCTTTTCCTTTTTCACACAACGCTGTAAAGAGAAAGACAAAAAAACAATTTAGTTCTGTCTGAAATCACATGTGTCCATTTCATTATTTAATCAGACAAGTTTGAAGGTTACTCACTATCCTCGGGGTCATAGATGAAGTCTGGTTCTCCTTTGAAACCAAGACACCTCGCCTGCTTCATGGCATGTACCAGTTCGTGGTGCTTTACATAATTTTCTTTAGCTGGAAACAGAAATGTAAAATAGTTTCACATTTAAAATCAGTTGTTATTTATCTTGTTCTTCTTACCCATCAGGTAAAACGCCCGATAGCTTTCAACCTCTGCAATTGTTTGGGGTTTAGTGATGTTCATAATGTGAATTAAATTATTGTTGGTTCTGCTGTCGACGGAAAATAAAATAAAATAGGGGGTATAGTGCAAAATGAATGATGAAGTTAACTATGCAGGGAATTGAGACAGTATTTGAAGAGAATGACAAGATAAAGTGACAAGTGATGATTAAAGTGACTTGGTATGATAAAAAAATAGCAGCAAGTAATGTAAACAGCAGAGAAGAGAGGCAGTGTTGTACCACAGTGATGCAGAGTGCAGTTATATAATATAATGTAGTATAATATAATATAGTGCAATATGAACAATATAGTGTAATATAATGAAATGTTATATAATATAGACTAGTATAATAATATAATAAAAAATATCTAGAATGTACAGTATATATATATATATATATATATATATATATATATAGATGCTAAATGATAATAATAATACAATGATAATAATGAAGCAGGTCATGTGGGTAGTGTTTTATGGGGGTGAAGTTTAGTGTCAGGACGGACTGTTATTGTTGTCATCGGCTGCTGTTGTACAGTCTGATGGCAGTGGGCACAAAGGAGTGCCTGAAGCGCTCTGTTTTGCACCTGGGGGGGGGATGAGGCGTTGGCTGAAGGAGCTGCCCATCTGCCACAGCTCACCATGTAGAGGGTGAGAGGAGTTATCCAGGATGGATAAGATTTTGTCCTTCATCCTCCTCTCACCCACTGTCTCCAAACTGTCCAGATCAAGACCGACTACAGAGCAGGCCTTCCTCACCAGCTTGTTCAGCCTGTTTGCCTCACCAGTCTTGATACCACCCCACCAGCACGCCACAGCAAAGAAGAGGGCACTGGCCACCACAGACTGGTAGAAGGTCTTCAGGAGTCTGTTGCAGACACTGAACGATCTGAGTCTCCTCAGGAAGAACATCCTGCTCTGTCCCTTCCTGAAGAGGGCGTCAGAGTTGTGAGACCTGTCCAGTTTATTGTTGATGTGGACCCCAAGGTACTTGTATGAGTCCACCCTCTCCACTTCCTCCCCCTGGATGATGACTGGGGCAGGGGGCCTCTTCTTCTTCCGGTAGTCCACTACCACCTCCTTTGTTTTGCTGATGTTGAACTTCAGACGAAAAGCAGCATAACTACAGTGAACACAGCAGATAGACTCTGATTCAGAAAGAAAAAGGAACAAAATGCCTTCAAAGTGTTTCACCTCTAAAACCATTAACAGAGCATTTAAATGGACTCTTTAAGTCCTTCATGACACTTTAATGTTAGAAAAAGTGTTTTGTTATTAATGTAGTATAATTAATGTGGTATAAATACTTATTTCACTTGAATGAATTGTGATAATTAACATATAATCAGAGTGTCACAGTCATTAAAGTTCATTTTGTGAGGATCAAACTCAAATATGTGCTCAAAGAATCAGAAACATAATCAACCTCCTGACCCTCAAAATGAAGTTAATCTTGGTTTATTGTTTTACCTCTGAATATTTGTATATGAAATATGAATAAGCTCAAAGCTATTCCACAGATGATCTTCATCTTTTACATGTTTGTCTGTTGTTTAGTTGAGATCACATAAACCCTGAAGCTCCAACATTTCATTGAAGTCAAACATCAGACTGTTTAGTGGATCTAGAAACACATATCTGCTGATGTGAGCTTATTGCACATATTTAGTTTTCTGTGCTTATGTTGGCCGATAAGTGACAGAAAACAGTGAAGCAGCTTGAACATCATTTAGAAACAGAGTCTGCATTACAGAGTTTGTCCACCAGAGGGCAGTCACGACTTTATTCTCAAACTGAAACGTCACAGCTCAGTTTGTGTTTCCCACACAAAAAGAAATAAATGGTTTTAATCTGTGAAAGTCAAAAAAACATCCACAGCAGCCTCAACAATTCAGCATTAATAAGACTACAAAGTTTGTAGACTTTCTTCAAAGTGGTTACATTTATTCCTGCACAGATTTATCTAAAAGCTTTTTTGTTAATTTCAGTATAAAAACATTTTCTAACACTTGAATCAGAAATATCAGAATAAGAGTTCCAGGAGAACTTTTTCTTTTCATCTCTAAATTAATTGGAGTATTTAATGACTGCAGAGAGATGATCAGGTTTGGTTGAATGTACTGGAAGTGTTTTTTGATTCTGTGTGCTGGATAATA
>NC_089213.1:405754-433254 GCF_963930695.1 Labrus bergylta | reverse complement strand
GCCCATTGGCTTGTTGTGGCAAGCCCAGCAGCTCATGTTGCACGCCCGTTAACTTCTGTAGCACGCCCACGATATGCCGTAGCGTGCGGTAGCACAGTAGTGCTAAGATGCTAATGTTTATGCTCCCCTTGGACGGAGCCAGTGGCTGCATTCCCAATATGGTAAAAGAGGCGGGACAGTTCCGAGAACCGTGCTGAGCAACTGACCAATAACGATAGAGCGGATCAGCAGACCAATCAGAGCAGACTTGGCCCACGTGGGGTCTAACAGTGTGGGCTCAGCAGACCGTAGCTGATGGACTCAGAGCGCAGAGGGAGGAAGGAGGAGCAGTATATGAAAACAGACACTTTTTTCAGACTTTAGCTATTGTGAACGTACAAAGGTAGGTACATAGATTAAATATACAAACCCCAAAAACGGCATAATATGGGCTCTTTAAGCTTCTTGGGACGGACTAAAAATCCTCTTGCAGCGTTTCAAAAAACCCAACAGGAAGTCCCAGTAGCGGAGCGAGTGTGGGGGCAGAAGGTGCGGCTGCCCCGGGCCCACTGTTGTTTCAAGGGGCCCACTTTGAGCCAAATTTAACATGCATTTTTGTTATTTAGTTGAATTTTCTAATAAAGTTAGTTTGACTAGGTCTGAGTCTCTCTTTTCTTTTGTCGCACTCAAGACACACAATGTATTTTGTAGAGCAGAGAGGGGCCCCCCTCCACTGCCAAGGGGGTTCTCAACTTCGGCAGCAAACAGCACCAGCGGGGGTCCTGTGGCCTGTTTGTAATGTCATTGATTCCACCTCTTAGCACCCTCTTTGCTGGGCCCCCGCTGCTGTCTGGAGTTTTAAAAACCTAGTCGTCTGTCTGCTTTATTTCTGTTTCCCTCGCAGTTTTTCGTAACATTAAAAGTGTAAAAAACTAAATAAAAAATGTTTTCTCATTGACAACTCAACCTGGCAAGTCTCCTCCCGTTGCTAGCTCCACTAACGTAAACGCTACTAACCAAGCAAAAAAAACATGTTAGGAGGAGCACCCAGCTAGCTGCAGGAAAGCAACAGTGCTGATGAAAACCTGTAAAACTGTAATATTTACAGTCTATGATGAAAACTTCATTGGTAAGTTGTTTCATCATTATTTGAGATTAGATGCTGGTCTTTTGTTTGTGGGTGCATGGGTTGGAGACCGCCGTGTCTGCTGGTTATCGTACTGTATGAACGGCAGGCCATTGCTGTCACACTGTTGACAAAGTTTGTTGTCGTGCATGGGTTGATAATGTGTGGTTTAATGGGTTGATAATGTGTGGTTTTATAGGTTGATAATGTGTGGTTTTATGGGTTGATAATGTGTGGTTTTATGGGTTGATAATGTGTGGTTTTATAGGTTGATAATGTATGGTTTTATGGGTTGATAATGTGTGGTTTTATGGGTTGATAATGTGTGGTTTTATGGGTTGACAATGTGTGGTTTTATGGGTTGATAATGTGTGGTTTTGTGGGTTGATAATGTATGGTTTTATGGGTTGATAATGTGTGGTTTTATGGGTTGATAATGTGTGGTTTTGTGGGTTGATAATGTGTGGTTTTGTGGGTTGATAATGTGTGGTTTTATGGGTTGATAATGTGTGGTTTTATGGGTTGATAATGTGTGGTTTTGTGGGTTGATAATGTGTGGTTTTGTGGGTTGATAATGTGTGGTTTTATGGGTTGATAATGTGTGGTTTTATGGGTTGATAATGTGTGGTTTTATGGGTTGATAATGTGTGGTTTTGTGGGTTGATAATGTGTGGTTTTGTGGGTTGATAATGTGTGGTTTTATTGTATTGTATGTTTGTCTGTGTGGCTGGATGAGCGTCCATCTTCACTGAATGTTAAACTGTAGTTGCCTTCTATCTTTGGTTTCCCGTCCGGTTAATGAAGTCTGCTTTACTTGTTTAATCGGTGGAATATGCGCACAGACATATCAGCACTTGTGCTGCTTAAACATCAGCAGGTCACTCACTGATAAGTCCCTGTCACTGTAATAACACCCTTTGTAATCTGCAGCGGCACTTGTGTGTTAATGTTTCCCAGTGTTCATGGTGTCCTAGTTTTGTCTTCAGTGTTTTCTGTTCTATTTTGTCATTTATTATCCTCCTACATATCCTTATGTATCTCTGTGTTCTAGTGTGTTTTGTTAGACTCTTGAGTTCTGTGTGTCTTTAGTGTTTCATGATTTATTTTGTATTGTCCTCAGTGTTTCTGGTCTTGTGTTTCTCCCTGCATTGATTGCCCTGATTGTCTTCACCTGTGTGGTTAGTCTCACCTGTGTCTGATTACCCCATGTCTATTTAGTCTCTGTGTTTCTTCCCTTCTGTGTCAGTTCATTATTGTATGTCGTTTGTCGGTGCCGATTGTAGTATGTCAGTTTACTCGTGGCTCCTTGTTTTCTCTGGATTAGATTTCTGAATTGAGTTTTTGTTTGCCTTTTCGTTTAATTAAATATTGTTTGTTAATTTTGCATCTGGGTCCTCCTCTTGGTTTTCTCGATCCATGACAGAATCAACTGACCAGCAATGGACCCAGCAGATTTGTTTAATTGTAATTACGAGCCTTCTCCTTGGGAGGGGACACGGCTCGCAATTTTTCCTGGTTCCCGTGGCGGGAGGAAGAAGAGTCAAAGGGGCACAAGATGTCCGGCGTCTATCTCTTTAAACTCTCGGGTGGCTTTTCTTCTGAACCTTGCCTTGGAGCCGGGCAACTCCACTGAGCCAAAGCCTCAGATCATGCCTCAGCCCAGGCATCAACCCAGGCCTCAACTCAGGCCTCAGTTTCCCAGTGTTCCTGTCCCTATACCTGTTCCCGCAGAGCACCGTCTGCCACCAGTTCCGGCGGAGTGCCGTCTGCCCCCTGTTCCTGTTCCCGCAGAGCGCCGTCTGACTCCCGTTTCTACGTGGGAGGTTCTGCACACTCCCCTGTCTCTGTGGGAGGCCTTGCCCACTCCCATGATTCCTGTGTCTCTGTGGGAGGTCCTGCCCACTCCCGTGTCTCTGTGGGAGGCCCTGCGAACTCCTGTTTCCTCATTGGAGGTCCTGCCCACTCCTGCGCCCTCGTCGGAGGCCCTGCTGACTCCTGCGCCCTCGTCGGAGGCCCTGCTGACTCCTGCACCCTCGTCGGAGGCCCTGCTGACTCCTGCCGCCTCGTCGGAGGTCCTGCTGACTTCTGCGCCCTCGTCAGAGGTCCTGCCCACTCCTGCGCCCTCATCGGCGGTTCTGCTAACTCCGCCCACTACTGTGTCTTTGTGGGAGGCTCGGCCTCTCACTGGTCCCCTGTCATCTGGTCGGCCTCCAGGTGGCTCTCCTGATCTGCTCTCCGTGTTCAGTCGGCCGCCCACCTGAACTGTCGTGGCCTTATGGCCTTCCTCTTGAACTTTCTGGGCTATGTGCCCTGCCTCCAGGCCGTCCGCCTGATACCCCCTCCACCCACCCTGCTTTGTGTCTCTGAGACTTTTTGGGACGTCTGGGATCCTCTCTTCTTCTTCATCTGAACCCCCTTCACCTCTCTCCTTCTGTTTCTTCCCCTCTGACCCTCTCTTCTTTGAATTATACTTTAATAAGGTTGATTTTCATTGTTGACTCACTGGATTTTAAAGTCCCTTTTTTTTCCCAGTACATTTAAAAAGTGACATCAAACATAAGTTGTAACAGTATTTAAGAGTAAATCCTGATAAAGAAACTCTAATCTGTCTTCCTGTTTGTCCTCCAGACCTCCCCACAGTGTCTCTCCTCCAGAAGACTCCCTCCTCTCGGGTCACCTGCCACGCTACAGGTTTCTACCCCAACAGAGCCATGATGTTCTGGAGGAAAGATGGAGAGGTGCTTCACGAGGACGTGGACAAATGGAGAGATCCTCCCCAACCACGACGGCTCCTTCCAGATCAGCGCTGACCTTCAACTGCCCTCTGATGACTGGGGGAAGTACGACTGTGTGTTTCAGATCTCTGGTGTGAAGGAGGACATCGTCACCAAACTGGACAAACGAGAGATCAAGACCAACTACGGTGAGAGAGAGGTGGAGTGGCCAAACAGAAGTTTGTTTTGGTTTGACATCTACTGGATGAAAAAGTCACACATTCTTCCTTTAGTTGAAGAGAAGATCAAGTTGATGAATTACTGGATGTATAAATATATCTGTCAGTAAATCATTCACAGTGAGTTTTCTTTTCCTCGTTCTGTCAAAATGAGTTTGAATCCGTTTGTCAAAATCTCTCAGAGCGAAACATCAACATTTAAAGAAATCGGCATTCAGATAAAGGACGACAACACGACTGGAAGATGAATCAAACATAGATACAGGATTTATTTACAGACAAGTGGAGATTCAAATGAAGAGCAGCAGGACAAACAGTGTTTATTTACAGGATGATGATTGTCTGCTTGGCACATGTTCTCCTCCTCTAACCTGCTTCATCTGCACAGGTTGTAACTGTGGTTTGTTGATTTGTGCTCAACAGTGAATCCCATGAACCCCGTCAACCCCATCATCGCCATCATCGCTGCACTCGTTCTTCTCGGCCTCGCTATCATTGGATACAAGAAATACAGAGGCAGAAAATGTAAGAGACACAAACTTTGTTCATTTTGGTGTTTTAATTTTTTTTTTTTACTTTTTTTTTTTTTTAAAATGTTATTCATTGAGTCTCAGCTTTTATTAAAGGTGCACTTTGTAGATTTGGTAGAGAAATGTGGAAGTTGAAGAAATGTACAGATTCTGTGGTATATGTTCATAACTCTATACACAAACTGTCCTCAGAGGAACAATGTTTGAAGATAAAATGCTCTGAGAAGTTATGGTGGGGGGCTTCAACAGTGACACTGTAACTCTCCTGGTAGCTTTTTAGCTCCAGAGTTCCAGGGACCCATTTTTCCTTTGAGTAAAGTTTGTGTTGATGAGTTGTGTGCTCAAGTTGAGATACATGTGTCAGTTGAAGGTTTAAATCCTGGAGTTAAGTTACTAGAAGAGGGGAAGAAATGATATTCTGGCTTTCTGACCTACGTGAGAACTAAAACGACCCGTCTTTGTTTTTGTATTTCAGCCTCATGTGAAACGTCTCCTGAAAACTGCTTTGAGCTTGCTGAGGAACTGAATCCAGAGCCTAAATGATGAACACACCACCCTGCACCCTGTGAGTTTCTCTCTACAGGACGTGGACCATTCTCACTGTTAAAAACGCCGCTTTAAACGCCATGTTAAAGAAGCTTCTTTGTTAAACTTGTGTGGGGTTGAAATCAGTGTAAATATGTAGCTTTGTAGAGCTGATCTCTCCAAACACTGATGTGTTAAATGATTGTGCGGTTTGACCATCTTCATCTCTGCAGGTTTATTGAAACATTTTGCTCAGGAACAATCAGAGTGAAGGTCGTCTGTGTGTGTTACTGGAGTCCACCTCTCTCACACTGCAGTCACCGTAACTCTCTGCAAGATGAGCCAGAATAAAAACAGACGAGTGGAGTTTCATCTCAGTGGTGAACTGTCTTAAATTTGTACCAAACACGGATAATAATTCAATCTGGTTCCTTCCACGTCTTTAAAATGCCTCCCTATGATCACACACGTGAAATAAAATCATCAGTTCAAGATTCATCTTCCAGTTGTGTAAATAGTCTGCTTGTACATTTTGTTTTATTACTAACAAAGCAAATAATAATTCTTGTGAGTTTTTTTTAACGGATAAGAATGTTTTTTTTAATAATAATATTCCTCTTGATTTATTTTGAAACATTCTTATTAGAGATGACAATTTTTAATCACGATTAATTTCTAAATTTAAAAAGTTAATCACGTTTTTGACTTTCACGTTTGAAATAAATTGTTGGGCTTTTATTTTGAAACATTTGTACTGTCTTAAGCTGAGAGTACTTTACCTGCTGTTTGAATTTAGCCCTGCTTTTATTTTGAAATAGAGTAAGGAGCTTCCTGTAGATGGAAGGTTAGGACAGGAAGTGGTTATGGATCCCAAAGTGAGGTCAAACAGCTCAAAGGAACAGTAACAAAAGTCAGTGTGATGTCATCAGGTCAATGTGTGATGTCATCAGGTGGATATTACTGTCTGAGAGTTTGTTAAAGTGAAATGAGACATTCAAAGATGCAGCAGTGTTCTTCTTTTACATCACTGAGACTACAGGGAGACACTGAGGACCACTATCTACGGAGAGCCTGAAGGGACAAAATAAGATGAGATTAATCGTGATGAACTCGTTAATGCTGACAGCTCTAATTATTGTTTTATTTTAGAGATTCTAAACTGTTTGTGGGAGGTGTCTCAGCTATCCAGTTGAAATCTTGTATATAATTCCTGCTCGTGTTCAGGAACGAGGGATGTTTTCTCTCTGAGTTTTGTGAATGGAAGTGGAAGATGAATTCTCAGAATCACTTCCTGTGTTGGGTTAAGTTAACTAGTGGTGTTGAGCTGCTGTTTCATACCTTTGTACTGTAAATGATCTGTTCAATAAAGTCCCTCACACTCCAAATGTCTGTGTGTTTCTTCACTTCAACATTCATGGAAACACTTACACAGCTGTAGCTACCATTGTGGGAACATTTAGTTTGATTCCAATAAACTTCATGATCTTTACTTTGTTGATCTTATAGACGGATTATTCACATGTTCTGAAACGTCTGAACAAAGATATTTAAATTAGCCGCTCAGTTCAGTAACATCTACATTGTGATGATATAAAAACATTTGTTGGAGCCAGTTTGATGTGTGCTATAGTGTGTGTGCTGAGTTTGGTTATTATTGCTGCTGCTGCTGCTACGTCACCTTTGCACCTGGGCATCATGGGTAATCAGCCACACGCAGCTAGAAAGGGGAGTGACAGGTGAACAGGTGCAGAGAATCAGGATTCAGGTGTGTGTTTGTTTCTAACCCTGTGTGGTTGTGTGAACATGTTTGAGGTTCCTGTCATGTTTGCTGTTTTGATTGTTTCCATCCTCACCAGCTTGTTTTCAATCCGTGCATTTCTCCGACCTTTTGTAGACGATTTAAAGACGACTGATTAATAATTCAGAGTTTGTGGAGGCGACATTCGATCAAAGTCGTAAAAAAGGATCACTAAAAGTAATGAGTGTGAGTGAATGTCTTTAAAATGCTGAACCAGTGAACCTCCAGCTGGTGTGAACATTCAAACACATGGATCCAAGAACCATTTAACCCTTTATTGGCTACGAGCACAAGGTGGATGGATGGACGGATGATCACTGTTCAATAAATAAAGAGAAATCATTACGAACTTCAGGATAAATGGTAAATGGACTTGAGCTTGTGTATTTCTTTTCTAGTCTTCTGACGACTCAAAGGGCTTTTACAACACGTGTCACACCTACACATTCACACACTGATGGTAGAGGCTGCTGAGTAAAGAGTCCATCACAAGTAACTGATCACATTCATACACCACCGATGAAGCAGTGGAAGCAACTCGGCGTTAAGTGTCTTACCCAAGGACACATCGCACATGTAGCTGCAGCAGCTGGGGATCGAACCCCCGACCTTCCCGTCAGGACACAACCGACTGTGAAGCAGAGTCAGAAACAAGTCTGTATAAATCTAAAGATATACTACGTTTTTCTTTTGTGTACGTGTTCGTATGTTTATCGACCAAACAACACAATTCAATAGAAACATCAAATCTCAAATCTTGGATGAAAAGGAGCAGAAAGAAGAATCACCTCATATAATCTTTTCACTACATGAATTAACATGATTCAAACAAAATAAAAAACGACAAACAAACCAAATTTTGTGTTCTTCACCGTCTCTTTCTGCCTTCAGTCCAACACTCGAGTACTCGCACATCTTCGCTCTTTGGTCATCTACATGAAGTGAGGGACAGTGAATGGGGGGGGGGACTTCCCATAAGTAGGTGTTGTGGACTAAAGGAAAGATTACATTTAAAGATCTGATTTATTTCCTGTTTTACTGAGCAGTATTGAAATCTAGAGATATGTTAAGTTTCAACGCCTCACATATCATCTATTGCTCACTTATTTTTCCTCACATTAGTTTGTAAGATACATCTCTAGGATGAGCTGGGATGCATCATTAGTGACGTTCCTGAGGTCATTTGGGGTTTCAGGTCTTTCAACATCAGACCCCCTCCCCCCAGGTGACCCATCCAGGGTTGATCAAGTCCAGCATTGCATCCCAGCAGCAGCAATCGACGGGCTCGCCCTCTTTATCCAAAGCCTCCGAGTGGCCCTACTCTTCACAGTTCCTGTTACACCAAGACCTGCCAGAGCTTTGCAGATAGAGCGCCCAGCAAACCCCCAACAGCCCACTTCAATCGGCTCACAAAGAGCCCGCCAGCCTCGCCCTCTCTACACTGCTCCACCAGCTCCCGGTATTTGGCCAGCTTCCTCTTGTAAGCCTCCTCCATGTGATCTTCCCAGGGCACAGTCAGCTCCCAAATGATCTGATGGTGGAATCTGAGAAGATGGTCGAGTCTGTACGGAGTCATATCTTATTCTTACACTTAATTCCTCCTTGGTTTTATTTTACTGTTTCTCCCCTCATCCCGTTAAACATAACAATATAAGACAAAACATCTGAATGAAAAACCCAAACTACCTTACCTCAGATGAAATGAAGAAAAGACAATCAGTCAGTCTTGGCTCCTTAGTCATCTTAACTTTTCTCCGTCTCAGAGCTCGTTCATTATTAACTGCTTCCATACAGTCCAGTTCTCTGTTTGCCACCAGTGGAGTTGCCCCCTGCTGATCATTAGAAAGAATGCAGGTTCAAGTTCTGACAGTCGACCTAATCTGTGCTAAGACCTGTGTGTAGACCTCTACTGAAGAGTTGTACACAACACATGCAGAAAGTGATAAAAAAAGAAAATGACAAGTACTTCAAAAAGGTATAAGACGTCCTCCTTCATCTGATTTAATAACATTATTGAATGTTATGATTGTGCACACGTGTATTTAAATATCTGATAATGACAGAGCACATTGAGTTACTGCAGGACAGGAGAGCACCTCACCACATTTACTCACTATAACTTATATTAAACTATATTTATACCCACCTACTCCATACACCCACTGGAGGCTTTAATTAGACCTCGGCTGATTTGTTCATGATATTTTTTATTTTTCCAGGTTTCACACTATAGGGACCCGGGCCGGTGTCATCCTCTAGAGCTGCTAAGGTAGATATGGAAGCAGGAAGAGGGTCGTTGTTAGCATCTCAGAAATAACAACAACATCCACAGTTAGCAGGATGGACTCAGCCTGTGAGTGGTTGCCATGGTTACTTCTTCTTCTTTCTGCTTATTGGCGGGTTTGCAAACCAACTATGAGCATACTGCTCCCTGCTGTATCAGACTGTGAACATGCTTTAGTGTACTCGGGCACAGAATGATGTTACGAATGTAAACGCAGACCAGCGGGGGAGGGGGGAGGGGATCGTGCTTTATGTGAAAATGCCCTTAAAGAGAAGGGTCACAGGAGCCATATGGTGGCGATTCTAGAGTCTGTTAGGGCCCCTGGCAAAATTAATTAGCTCCAACCAGCTAAAACAAAGAGAAAGTAAGGCCCTGTTATTTTTTTTCAAAAATAGCGTACATTTACCTCAATGTTTTTCTTCTTCTCTGCTTTTCTTGAAATTACCGAAATTAATACGTGGAGCAAAAGTTCCTGTTTGCTAGCTTCTGTGCCTGCTGGTTTTTCAATAGAGGCGCTGAGCTGACTAACAACTCCTGTGACTAATTCTACAATTCTACAATTCACTTAGCAGATGCTTTTATCCAAAGCGATGTACATCAGAGAGTAAGTACAACACAAGCAAGGATCTAGAAAAAAGGGAACAATGTCAGTAAGAGCAAACGATCAGCTTTGAGTCTGATTGGACACACAGGTGCTGACAGGAAGTGACCAGAGGCAAAGCACAACATTGAGGGCAGTTCTTGAGAGCTCTAATCAGTATAGAAACCATCTTATAAGTTGTCGTTATCAAACAAAAACCATCGTGACAACCATCATCATCAATGATATCGAAACCATCATCATTAAGTTAGTAGGTATTCATAAAAAAGCTGGGTCTTTAGCTTTTTCTTAAAGGTACAGAGGGACTCTGCAGATCCAATGGAGTTTGGAAGTTCATTCCACCACCGGGGGGCGACAGAGGAGAAGAGTCTAGTCAGAGACTTAGGATCCTGTTCTGAAGGTTGGATCAGACGCCTTTCATTGGCAGAGTGTAGTGGGCGGGAAGGAGTGTAGACCTGGATGAGAGAGTTAAAGTAAGGAGGAGCCATTTTTGGCGCTGTTTTGTAAGCGAGCAGCAGAGTTTTAAATTTGATGCGAGCAGTAACTGGGAGCCAGTGTAAGGAGATGAACAGCGGAGTGACATGTGCTCTTTTAGGAAGGTTGAAGACCAGTCGTGCTGCTGCATTTTGTATCATTTGCAGAGGTTTGATAGTGCATGTCGGAAGACCTGCCAGTAGACTGTTGCAATAATCAATGCGTGATATCACAAGAGCCTGTACCAGGAGCTGTGTAGTGTGTTCTGACAGGTAAGCTCTGATCTTCCTGATGTTGTACAGGGCAAATCGAAATCGGCAATCGAGGCTACTTGAACCTTAAAAGTTAGCTGGTCATCAATCATGACACCCAGGTTCCGGGCAGACTTTGTGGGCATGAGTTTGGTTGTTCCAAGCTGGATATTGATCTGTGGTTGCATAGAGGGACTGGCTGGGATGACAAGGTGCTCAGTTTTTGAAAGATTGAGTTGAAGGTGCCGTTCATTCATCCATTTAGAGATATCAGCAAGGCATGATGGGATTCTTGCAGAAGCTGTAACATCGTCTGGGGGGCATGATAGGAAGAGCTGGGTATCATCAGCATAGCAGTGGTATGAGAAGCCATGAGAGTGGATTATTGAACCAAGTGAGCTTGTGTATATGGAGAAGAGAAGGGGACCAAGCACTGACCCTTGAGGTACCCCTGTGGATAAGTTGTGCGCTTTGGACACTTTTCCCTTCCACAACACTCTAAAGGATTGCCCAGAGAGGTAGGACACGAACCAGCAGAGGGCAGATCCTGAGATACCAAGTTCAGAGAGGGTGGATAGGAGGATTTGATGGTTGACTGTGTCAAAGGCAGCAGACAGGTCTAGTAGTAATAGAACTGAGGACTGACCCGCAGCTCTGGCAGCTCGTAGTGATTCTGTTACTGACAGTAGTGCAGTTTCAGTAGAGTGGCCCCGCAAACAAATCGTTTCTGGACAGGAACTCAGAGACTTGCTTAAAGACTGTGCGCTCAAGTATTTTTGACAGAAAGGGCAGAAGAGAAACTGGTCTGTAGTTTTCAACCTGGGCTGGGTTTAGTGTGGGTTTTTTGAGCAGAGGGGTGACCCGAGCTTGCTTGAATGCGGTGGGGAAAACACCCGTTGACAGAGAGGAGTTGATGATATGCTTAAGTGCAGCATTAAGCGGAGAGGAAATGGTCTGCAGGAGGCTTGATGGTATTGGGTCCAGAGGACAGGTGGTGGGCCGAGAGACCTACTTCCCTCTACGGGCGCTAAGAGTCGGCAGCCTGTTGCAGTAGCTCCGACTCTTTTTTTCTTTATTTCATCTATTTTCTTGCTTTTATTAAGTATTTTTGCACTGTTTCTGTGTCTATTGTGGGACACTGCTGCAGCGTTTTAGTTGCGGTATTACTTGTGGAATTACGTGTTTCTTTCGGGACTTTTTTTTTCTACTGTTGGAATGGTCACGTACACTCGTGAGGAACTACTGAGCTTCAGGCATGGAGCCGGTGTTCCTCCTTCACGCATCCCTGAAGAGTTATGGAGAGGTGTACGCCGGGGGAAGAAAGCCGGCGCTAAAGTCAGGGAGCGGATCGAGAGAGACAGGAAATTTAAACCCTTTCTACCGTCGGTCATCATGGGGAACGTCAGGTCACTCGCCAACAAAGTGGACGAACTCACAGCTTTAGTAAACAGCCAGAGTGTCTCCAGAGAGTGCAGTTTACTTTGCTTCACGGAGACATGGCTACATGGGAATATACCGGACAGTCACATCGATCTGGCTGGCTTCACGCTGGTACGAGCGGACAGGGGGAGAGAGAGCGATAAGAAGAGAGGAGGAGGTCTTGCTGTCTTTATTAACTCTAAATGGTGTAATCCCGGACATGTAACTGCGAAGGATTGTGTCTGTACCCCAGACGTTGAAATGCTGGCGGTGGGATTACGCCCGTACTATCTGCCACAGGAATTCTCACATGACATTGCTGTTGCTGTTTACGTCCCACCATCAGCTGTAGCCGCTAGCGCGAGTGACGTCATCCACACTATGATCACGGGACTACAAACCCAGCATCCCAGTGCCCTCATACTGATCAGCGAGGACTTTAATCATGTCTCTCTCTCCCCTGTCCTGACGAACTTTAAACAGTATGTGCACTGTGCTGTGAGAGGGAATAAAACCCTGGACCTCCTCTATGCCAACGTGAAGGGAGCATACAGCTCTTCTTCTCTCCCCCCTCTTGGGGAATCAGACCACAACCTCATCCACCTTGAGACCACCTACAGGCCCCTGGTGAAGCAGCAGGGGGCCAACACAAAGACTTTGAAGGTTTGGTCTAAGGATACAGAGGAGGCCCTGCAGGAGTGCTTCAATGTCACAGACTGGGAACTGTTTAAGGAGGAATATGGTGATGACATTGAAGGCCTCTCTCACTGTATTACAGACTACATCCGTTTCTGTGAGGACACCATAGTCCCTACCAAAACGGTCTGCTGCTTCTCAAATAACAAACCATGGATCAATAAAGACATTAAAGCTCTCCTCAACAGAAAGAAGAGGGCCTTCATGACAAGGGATCGTGAGGAGCTCAAGGCTGTCCAAAAGGAGTTAAAGAAGAAGCTGAGAGAGGCCAAGAACAACTACAAGGACAGGATTGAGGCCAAGATGGGACAGAACAACTCAAAGGAGGTGTGGAATGGCATGAAGCAGATGAAGGGCTGCAGCAGGCCAAAACCCAGAATTAAAGGAGACCCAGTATTTGCTGCTGAGTTTAACCTATTTTTCAATAGGTTTCAACAGACAACATCAGTCCCAGGATCCTCAAGGTGTGTGCTGGGCAGCTTGCAGGAGTCTTTCAGCACCTCTTCAACCTCTCCCTGAGGCTGATGAAGGTGCCTGACCTGTGGAAGACCTCCTGCATCGTCCCGATACCAAAGAAAGGTCGTCCCAGCGCTCTCAATGACTACAGACCTGTGGCACTCACGTCACATGTCATGAAAACATTTGAGAGGCTGGTTCTCCAGCACCTGAGGACCCTGCTCACTGCTTTCCAGGATCCGTTGCAGTTTGCATATCAGAGGCACATTGGTGTGGAGGATGCTATCATCTTCCTGACCCACAAAGCCCTGTCACACCTGGAGACGAAGGGAAGCACTGTAAGAGTCATGTTCTTTGACTTCTCCAGTGCTTTCAATACCATCCAGCCCTGCCTCCTAAGGGACAAACTGCTGGATCTGCAGCTGCACCCTGACATCTCAGCCTGGACTTCAACTACCTCACGGGCCGGCCACAGTATGTCAGAGTCGTAACGGCTGTGTCTCTGATGTAGTGACGGGCAACACAGGAGTACCTCAAGGAACTGTTCTGCCGCCTTTTCTCTTCACTCTCTTCACATCAGACTTCAGGTTTAACTCTGGTTCCTGCCACCTCCAAAAGTTTTCCGACGACTCCTCCATTGTTGGGTGCATCACTGATGACGACGAGAAGGAGTACAGAGGACTGTTAGAGAGCTTCGTCACATGGTGTTAAAGCAACCACCTGAAGCTCAACATCAGCAAAACAAAAGAGGTGGTAGTGGACTACCGGAAGAAGAAGAGGCCCCCTGCCCCAGTCATCATCCAGGGGGAGGAAGTGGAGAGGGTGGACTCATACAAGTACCTTGGGGTCCACATCAACAATAAACTGGACAGGTCTCACAACTCTGACGCCCTCTTCAGGAAGGGACAGAGCAGGATGTTCTTCCTGAGGAGACTCAGATCGTTCAGTGTCTGCAACAGACTCCTGAAGACCTTCTACCAGTCTGTGGTGGCCAGTGCCCTCTTTTTTGCTGTGGCGTGCTGGTGGGGTGGTATCAAGACTGGTGAGGCAAACAGGCTGAACAAGCTGGTGAGGAAGGCCTGCTCTGTAGTGGGTCTTGATCTGGACAGTTTGGAGACAGTGGGTGAGAGGAGGATGAAGGACAAAATCTTATCCATCCTGGATAACTCCTCTCACCCTCTACATGGTGAGCTGTGGCAGATGGGCAGCTCCTTCAGTCAACGCCTCATCCCCCCCAGGTGCAAAACAGAGCGCTTCAGGCACTCCTTTGTGCCCACTGCCATCAGACTGTACAACAGCAGCCGATGACAACAATAACAGTCCGTCCTGACACCAAACTTCACCCCCATAAAACACTACCCACATGACCTGCTTCATTATTATCATTGTATTATTATTATTACTTAGGTCAATATATATATACATATATACTGTACATTCTATATATTTTTTATTATATTATTATACTAGTCTATATTATATAACATTTCATTATATTACACTATATTGTTCATATTGCACTATATTATATTATACTACATTATATTATATAACTGCACTCTGCATCACTGTGGTACAACACTGCCTCTCTTCTCTGCTGTTTACATTACTTGCTGCTATTTATTTATCATACCAAGTCACTTTAATCACTTGTCACTTTATCTTGTCATTCTCTTCAAATACTGTCTCAATTCTCAATTCCCCCCAGTTAACTTCAACATTCATTTTTGTACTGTATTATTTTTATTTTTATTTATCTTATCTATTCTGTTTAATGTGTATTTTGAGCTTTCTTGTCTGTGCTGCTGTAACGCCCGAATTTCCCCTCTGGGGATCAATAAAGTACTATCCTATCCTATCCTATCCTATCCTATCCTATCCTATCCTAGCACAAGCTCAGAGACTTCATCCTCAGTCAGAGAGGAGAATGAGTCGAGTGAGGCACTTTTGGTTGGTGCCTTTGGGCTGAGCTGGTCAGGCTCAGAAAACTGGTTACTGATGGTTGCAACCTTTTCAGTAAAATACGAGGCAAACATGTCTGCTGTGAACAGATCGGAGGGTGGAGGAGGAGGTGGTTGAAGCAGTGAGTTAAAAACAGAAAACATTTTTCTTGTATCTGTGGCTAGCATATCTTGTTCTGATAATATGTTGTCTTGGCCGTTTTCAGGCTGGAGGAGAATGAGACAAGTCTTTGCTTATAGTCATTGAGGTCAGCAGACTGTTTGGATTTTTGCCATTTTCTCTCTGCTGACCTCAGCCCTGCTCTTTGCTCTCTTATGACTTCTGTGAGCCATGGGCTAGGGTGGGTTTTGCGAGCGGGTTTGGACACCAGAGAGCAGAGCTTCTTCAGAGATGAGGCTAGTGTGGAGCAGAGTATGTCTGTAGCCTCGTCTGTAGAGAGTGCGGTAAAGACCTTTTGGTCTAATATGCTCACTATCGACAAGGACCTTGTACAAGCCCACTTCAAAAACACACAGCTGTGTCCCTTTAACATGGGGCTCTATGGGGACTGACTCACTGCAGGAGACAGACTCTAGTGGACACTGGAGCAACTGCAGCTGTAAACATGTTTATTTTAACATGGGGCTCTATGGGGACTGACTCACTGCAGGAGACACACTCTAGTGGACACTGGAGCAACTGCAGCTGTAAACATGTTTATTTTAACATGGGGCTCTATGGGGACTGACTCACTGCAGGAGACAGACTCTAGTGGACACTGGAGGAACTGCAGCTGTAAACATGTTTATTTTCACATGGGGCTCTATGGGGACTGACTCACTGCAGGAGACACACTCTAGTGGACACTGGAGCAACTGCAGCTGTAAACATGTTTATTTTAACATGGGGCTCTATGGGGACTGACTCACTGCAGGAGACAGACTCTAGTGGACACTGGAGGAACTGCAGCTGTAAACATGTTTATTTTCACATGGGGCTCTATGGGGACTGACTCACTGCAGGAGACAGACTCTAGTGGACACTGGAGGAACTGAGGTCAGAAGCTCTTCAGTGTTGGCTTAATTTGTCAGCCGAGGAAATTGTTGCCTGGTGTATAAAAGATGAATTTAAAATGTGGTTATAAAAGTGTGAACAAGTAGTTAACAGGTGTTTTTGTTTTGTATTTATTAAAGTAAACCAGAAGGTAAAATGAAGCGTGAAATCACCGCAGATACTTTTATTGGTCTTAAATGAAAAACACTTCAGTGAATTAAACTCAGTATCAACATCTGTCTGAGGCAAAACCACGCAAAGACAGGCTCTTTGTCATCTGCATCAGGTAGTTCACACACCAGAGGAGGTGATAATTACTGCTCTCACACACACACACACACACACACACACACACACACACACACACACACACACACACACACACACACACACACACACAAACACACACACACACTGTGATTATCTCTGCTCTTGTTACAGCTGCTGTGATGATGCCTCCATGACACATGACTGCAGGATTTAACATTTACATCCTGCAGTAACACAGCTGTGTGTGTGTGTGTGTGTGTGTGTGTGTGTGTGTGTGTGTGTGTGTGTGTGTGTGTGTGTGTGTGTGTGTATGTGTGTGTGTGTGTGTGTGTGTGTGTGTGTGTGTGTTTGGGATAATTGAAGGTTTGCAGTGATTACATTGACTCCTCCTTCCTTTAAAAAACAACAACAACAGAGAATTGAGTTGTTTCAGTGGTATGAAGAACAAGAAAGGATCTAAGAACAGATTTAGTTTTTATATTCAAACCTGAAAAACAATTAATTTGATACAGCAAGTGGACAAACACAACACAAAACAAATGATTAAAAATGGTACAAAACAACTGGTAAAAATTAATATTTGAAGCCTGAGTGACGTACCCCGTTTGTCCCTGCAGGGGGCGCTGGAGTCCCATCGATGGCGGTCTCCATGCTGGAAATGCTGTCTCAGTCTAACTTTCAGTCAACCTAACGACAGGCTGAGAGCTGGAGCTGAGGCGGGTTTTAAACCTCCTGACAAACCGTTACACCGCGCCCACCTGTCAATCAGGTCAGCTACACGCCTTATTGTGAATAACTCTTATCCTTCATCAAATCAAAACTGATGAGTCATCAAAACATTCACCCCCCGTACAGTGTGTGTCCATGGAGACATGAGCTAATCACACCTATTTGGTTTTTTGAACCAGGCTGTAAACATGTTCATCTCTGCTGTAAAAACAGGCTTTTTAGAATGGGTGTGTATGTGATTTCCTGTGCTTCAGCAGCCAGCCTCTAGTGGACACTCCAGGAACTGCATGATTTTACACTTCAGCATCGGCTTCATTTTTCCACACCTGAAGTTACCGCTTATGAAGAGACAAAACAACTAAAAATAGACTCAAAAAACAGAATCACAACATGCAACTTCCATGTAAACAAAAAGGGACTCCTCTCTGTCCGTCACTAGGTCTCCCAGTTGCTCCCCCCCCCCACCCCTCCACTCTTCATCATCACCTTCTTCCCCCAATGAGCTCTGGTCCATCGCTATAGCAACTGGTTACCACAGGCAACGAGACACAGCCAGCGCCAGGCAGCATCCTCCTCACATCCTTGTTGTCAGCGGCAGAGCGGAGAAATAGAGAAGGAGAGAGAGAGAGAGAGAAGGCGCGGAAGAGGAAACGCAGCAGAGGAAGACGCTTCTTCTTCTTTCTTCTTCTTCTTCTTCTTCTTTAAAACCGTCAAAATAAAGTAAAAAAAAAAAAAAAAAAAAAGCAAACGTCCAATCAGGCGGCTGTATTTTGTGAGAGGAGTTTTTTCTGCTTCGCCTTCTGAGAGGAGCGCAGAGGAGGAGAGGATGGTGACAACTTGTTCCTCCTGGAAAGTGCTGGAGTGCAGGTGGGGGACCCCGACGCTGCTGCAGGGTGAGTCCCAGCTGATCTTTACGTTTCATTTTTGCCCTGGATCTCGTCTGTCAGGGGTCCATGCTGTGAGGGTTCAGGGTGGTGCAGCGAGGTGAGCTCAGACCTGTGTTTGTGTGCGTGAGTGAAGGCGAGTGAAAAACTGCTTTTTCTGTTCATGGAGTCAAATCTCAAAACACTGTCTTTGAGATCCTTAAGGTTTATTTTACTACAGCTGAAGCAACCTGTTGTGTTCCTACAGACTGATCAGTTCATCATTATTTATTTTACTGAGAATCTTTTGAGCACAAAGTAACTGCATGGAACCAGTTTGAAGGTCTGAGCAGCAGTTAGACCGTCAGTGTTCCCTCCGTGTAAAGGTCAGGACGCTCAAAATGAAGCTGAATCACATCACAGTTTTTATTAGTTACGACAGGTTTGTTTACACACACAAAAAAATACAACTTCCAGGAGACACTTTTTGATGTTTTCACACCTGCAACAAACTCCCGAAAACGTCCTGAAGATTTTGGGTTGAGCTGCATGTGTGAACGCAAACAGACCACTTTTTCCTGCCAGCCGAGCTCCTACTTAAAATATTCCTGGTGAAGGCACGGTGAGCTGATGTGAGAACGCAGAAGGAGATGTTCAGAGAAGATGAACCTGGAGCGCGTATGTGGGGGTGGGGTGGTGACGTTTGCATCCTGCAACCGGTCGCTGTGAAGTGCATGCGTGAACAAACAACGAAGATTTCAGGGGCAGGTTGCCTGAAATTTTCTGGAAATTTTCTAGAAATTTTCTGGAAATGTCCGTCAGTCTGCACAGAGACGATACTGGTGAACAGAGAAAACAAAATGAAGCAGTTAAATTACGTGCACAGAGATCACACCAGTCTGTGGTTGTGAGCGGGTTGCAAGACATACAGTATATACACTACACCGCTCCCCCCCCCCCACACACACACACACACACACACACACACACACACACATAAACAGCTTTTAAGAGCACATGATGTTCTCACATCAGCTCACTCTGACTTCAGAGGGATATTTTTTCGGCAGGAAAAACTCCTGAATGAAGTTGAAATGTAAGTTCAGCTGTTTGCATTCACACAGCTCAACGTGATCGTTTCAGGAAGCTTTCAGGAGTTGTGTGCATGTGTGAAATCCACAATAAAGATGTTTTGGCTGAATTTAGAAAATATGTGTGAAGTGCCCCCCGCACTGATCCACAACCTCTCCATCCCAGCTCTGATGTTTATTTGTATTTTGAAGAGAGAGATGGAGGGTTTCAGTCGGACTCCCTCTACATTGGTGTAGTTGTTGTTCATCTGTTATTGTAGAGTTTTTCCTCTGACCCCCGTGTTGTTATCCTCCGACGAGTTGTGTGTATTCTTAAATGTTTCATGAAATGTGTTCTCGTGCAGAGTCTCAGCCGTTTTAAGTGCCAGAGCTCGCCTCCCACGTGCAAATGTTCCACAGAAACAACTTCCCTCCGACACTGCATCGCTTATTCCATCACTTTGCACTTTTGTCCGTTTCTGTACTCTGAACTTTACAGTCTGCTGTGTTTGGTTCTGCTCCTGTGTGCACCGTGACGCAGCTTAAACTGATACAGCTTCAGCTGAGGAACTCAAACAGGGGGATAGGAAACCTCTGTGCAGGTCCAGACTGACGGCTTGTAAAGCTCACGGGTCTCATTTATAAAACGTAGAATCCAGACTCAAAGATAGAGTCAAGAGGCTTTTTCTAGAAAATAAAATATAGATTTATACAAAAGTAATGCATTATGTTTTCTGTTCTGCAGTATGATCCTCCCCGCTCATTAGTTCAGATTGTGATTCTGTTGGACTACACATTAGCTGTTTTCATACCAAACACTTGGTATGAAAGAGGAACCATCCACCGGGAAGTTCTCTGAGACGCCATGGGGACTTTTTATCTGCAGTCTGCATTCGCACCGCTGTGTTACAGACTCTGAAGCAGGAGCTCAAAATGTTCCTCTAAACGGGGTGTTAGGAACTAAAACAGTTCATAGTTCTTGCGGTGCGGAGTGAATAAAAAAAGGACGGGTTCCAACGGCTCTTAGAAATATGAAAAAGTTTCTGCGGCCCCAAAAACGCCTGATGATAAGAAGACAGGGGTGCTGCTTGTCAACAGGCCCCAGACCAGGAAGGGGGCCCCAGAGGGCTGACCCACTTTGGACCAAGATGCAACCCAAAAAGTGCAAATTTTGCAATGACAGTGGGAAACCTCCCAAAGGCGGCCCCATCTGAACGAATTCAGCCTCTATGCCCTGGGAGGGCCCCCGAAATAACTTTTGCCTAGGGCCCCAACAGACCCTAGAATCCCCACTGCATTTAGACAAATATTGTCATTATAGCCTCGTAGAGTGGACTCTGTTGCTTCGTCCGCTTCTTCTGCATAGTCTTACCTCAGGAGACCCCCCGGCCCCCCCTCCCGTCTGACAGGGATAGTCAACTGCTGTGAGGTGCCTATGTGAATGACCAGATCAGGAGCAGTCCTGCTGATGTTATCTAGATATTTTCAGGGGAGTAGAGAGAGCAGGGACGGAACATTCTACAAAATGTCGAACTGCTCCTTTAAATAGTCAAATCCACATGTTTGGTTGTGTTTCTGCTAACTGGTGTAACAGCTGATCCGAATCCATGACAGACCTGAGACCTGGTTCTTAATGTTTGTAGGGGTCGAATCACGTCTCCTCTTCCCTCTTCTTCTTGCCATCAGAGGTTAAAAAAACAAGCCGACTGTAAACAGGAGGCGTGCCCGCTGTGACTCCAAATCTGTCGACACATTTCATCCAAAAAAAAAAACAGCGGCGGGACGTTCTGCACGCGCTCAGTACACACCTGAGAGTGAAGCTGTCAGAGTATTTATATCCACATCGACCTGTTTTAACTTAATTTATATTTAGACCTCTTATCAGATGATCACAGAGCAGAGGATGGAAATAACTTCAATTACATCCGACACCGAGACGGATATAACAACAGGAACTGTTCAGCCATAAAATACTGCTGACTAATCAAAAAAAAAGAAGAAGATATAAATCAGTTCATGTCGGCAGGTTTTTGGGATATTACGGAACAATTACCCGTGTGTTCCTGAAGCTCAGAATACATTTACTAAAGAAAAACTTTTAATTAAAAAAACCAGAAAGAGGCCGACAGACACAGCTTCATCTTTAGAAACCATCTGATGGTGTCAGCATCTCCGTGGCTGTACCCGCCTTTTAACCCTTTAATGTATTTTACTTTTGTTTAAAGTCAACTTCACCTGACATTAAGTTGGGTTGCTGTGAAGCCCCCTTTCTTGGCTCTCTGACATCATTCCTGTTAAAGGCAGGGTTAGTAATCAAAAAAAAACTAGCATGATTTTGAAAGTAGCATTCCCTCAGTGCTCCGTCTGCACCCCCTCCCCTCTGTGCTCCCTCTTAAGCCACGCCCCCTAACTTACTCCTGAAGTGGACCTCAGCTCATCTCTGTCGTTGTGTAACTACGTTGTCTCATGTCTCATTCAGCGGTCAGTAAACTCTCAGTATAAACTCCTAAAGTCATCGGTGACGAGCTTTGAGTGAAGGCTAGAGCACGCAAGAGGTAGAGAGCGAGGGAGACAGGGAGGCGTCTGATTGGTTCATCAGATTGGTACCTCGTGGCAGACATTGGTTGAAGTTTTTACAGCCTTACAAACTGATACAGATGATGGATTTTCTTTGTTCCTTTTTCAGAGAACATGAGTTATTAATTTCTGTCAGGACCTAAAGACAATTTACACCAGAATCTGAAGAAGTGGATCTGGAGGAAATGACCAACCCTGACTTTAAGGTTAAACAAATATTCACTTTCATAGTTTCTGATTGGTCCTGTCTCTGCACGAGCATATTGGTTAAGAACATGTGCGATTTATCAACAATGACTGTTGATAAATGAGAGCCTGTGTCTTCAGATAGTCGACTGTACTGATGTGTTCACTGCAGACAGGAGCCGCTAAACGCACACTCAGCTCACTCTGTTTATGGAGACTGAATGTGAACAACTCCGCGGGGAGTAGTCGACGGGTGTTTGGCCTCTCAGTGACATCTCACACTCTGCAGCTCAGAGGCTGGCATGAAGAACGGTCTGCTTTCTGTCTGTAACACATCAGAAACCTCGCAGCTTCTTCTTCTTCTGTGGTGTTTAAAATGCTGCTAAATTCAAACAAAGCAGAAACACATTCAGTTCATACCCCCCCCCCCCTCTCTCTCTCTCTCTCTCTCCTCTGGTCAGTGACAGTCTCTCGTTCGTTGAAGCCCAGCGGTCCACCTGCTTAGGAGACTTATTGACGAGCTGTCAGGCATCGCCGTGGCAACGATCACTTTCCCTCGTTAGGAGCACATACAGTGTTTGTGTTGTTGTACGGACAGCAGGAGGTTCGGTTAGATCGATGCCGGGACTCGATGTTCAATCACATGCAATGAGTCTGATTTACATTTAACCTGAAAACACAAAACACACACTTCACGTGTGTGTGAGTGTGTGTGTGTGAGAGTGTGTGTGTGTTTGTGTGTGTGTGTGTGTGTGTTTGTACAAGTTTAAGAGAACGCAGAGCGTTCACTGGATTTGTAGTCTTTATGTAAGTTAATGATGAATTAAGATTGTGGTCTGATAAGAGCAGCCCCCCGTGCTGGTATAAAGAGACTGGAAACATGATTGTGTTGCAGCCTGTTAAGGCGGAGAATGATTCACATGTTTACTTTATTTAAATGCTTTGATTATGATTGACAGTTGAGCATGTTGACCTTTCCTGTGAGGAATAAATCTTTCTAACATTTATAAAGTGATTCAGTGCAACACAAATATACAGTTTATGGTTTACTGAGGTAAAACTAGGAGGGAGGGGGACGCACCCAACATGCAGTCGACATGCAGTCAAAATATAGCTGACACGCAGCTAACATGTAGCCAACTACCAGCTAACATGTGTCCAACAACCAGCTAACATGTGTCCAACAACCAGCTAACATGTGTCCAACTGCCAGCTAACATGTGTCCAACAACCAGCTAACATGTAGCCAACAACCAGCTAACATGTGTCCAACTGCCAGCAAACATGTGTCCAACAACCAGCTAACATGTGTCCAACTGCCAGCTAACATGTGTCCAACAACCAGCTAACATGTGTCCAACTGCCAGCTAACATGTGTCCAACAACCAGCTAACATGTGTCCAACAACCAGCTAACATGTGTCCAACAACCAGCTAACATGTGTCCAACAACCAGCTGACATGTGTCCAACAACCAGCTAACATGTGTCCAACAACCAGCTAACATGTGTCCAACTGCCAGCTAACATGTGTCCAACAACCAGCTAACATGTGTCCAACAACCAGCTAACATGTGTCCAACTGCCAGCTGACATGTGTCCAACAACCAGCTAACATGTGTCCAACAACCAGCTAACATGTGTCCAACTGCCAGCTAACATGTGTCCAACAACCAGCTAACATGTGTCCAACAACCAGCTAACATGTGTCCAACAACCAGCTAACATGTGTCCAACAACCAGCTAACATGTGTCCAACAACCAGCTAACATGTAGCCAACAACCAGTCAACATGTGTCAAACAACCAGCTAACATGTGTCCAACAACCAGCTAACATGTAGCCAACAACCAGTCAACATGTGTCCAACAACCAGCTAACATGTGTCCAACAACCAGCTAACATGTGTCCAACAACCAGCTAACATGTAGCCAACACGCAGCTGACATGCAGCCTATGCGCCATCGTGCATCTCACAGCTAACATGTAGCCAAAAACCAGCTAACATGTGTCCAACAACCAGCTAACATGTGTCCAACAACCAGCTAACATGTGTCCAACAACCAGCTAACATGTGTCCAACAACCAGCTAACATGTGTCCAACAACCAGCTAACATGTGTCCAACAACCAGCTAACATGTGTCCAACAACCAGCTAACATGTGTCCAACAACCAGCTAACATGTAGCCAACAACCAGCTAACATGTGTCCAACAACCAGCTAACATGTGTCCAACAACCAGCTGACATGTGTCCAACAACCAGCTGACATGTGTCCAACAACCAGCTAACATGTGTCCAACAACCAGCTAACATGTGTCCAACAACCAGCTGACATGTGTCCAACAACCAGCTAACATGTGTCCAACAACCAGCTAACATGTAGCCAACAACCAGTCAACATGTGTCCAACAACCAGCTAACATGTGTCCAACAACCAGCTAACATGTGTCCAACAACCAGCTAACATGTAGCCAACAACCAGTCAACATGTGTCCAACAACCAGCTAACATGTGTCCAACAACCAGCTAACATGTAGCCAACAACCAGTCAACATGTGTCCAACAACCAGCTAACATGTGTCCAACAACCAGCTAACATGTGTCCAACAACCAGCTAACATGTGTCCAACAACCAGCTAACATGTGTCCAACAACCAGCTAACATGTGTCCAACAACCAGCTAACATGTGTCCAACAACCAGCTAACACGTGTCCAACAACCAGCTAACATGTGTCCAACAACCAGCTAACATGTAGCCAACAAGCAGCTAACATGTGTCCAACAACCAGCTAACATGTAGCCAACAACCAGTCAACATGTGTCCAACAACCAGCTAACATGTGTCCAACAACCAGCTAACATGTGTCCAACAACCAGCTAACATGTAGCCAACAACCAGTCAACATGTGTCCAACAACCAGCTAACATGTGTCCAACTGCCAGTCAACATGTGTCCAACAACCAGCTAACATGTGTCCAACAACCAGCTAACATGTGTCCAACAACCAGCTAACATGTGTCCAACAACCAGCTAACATGTAGCCAACAACCAGTCAACATGTGTCCAACAACCAGCTAACATGTGTCCAACAACCAGCTAACATGTAGCCAACAACCAGTCAACATGTGTCCAACAACCAGCTAACATGTGTCCAACAACCAGCTAACATGTGTCCAACAACCAGCTAACATGTAGCCAACAACCAGTCAACATGTGTCCAACAACCAGCTAACATGTGTCCAACAACCAGCTAACATGTAGCCAACAACCAGTCAACATGTGTCCAACAACCAGCTAACATGTGTCCAACAACCAGCTAACATGTGTCCAACAACCAGCTAACATGTGTCCAACAACCAGCTAACATGTAGCCAACAAGCAGCTAACATGTGTCCAACAACCAGCTAACATGTAGCCAACAACCAGTCAACATGTGTCCAACAACCAGCTAACATGTGTCCAACAACCAGCTAACATGTGTCCAACAACCAGCTAACATGTAGCCAACAACCAGTCAACATGTGTCCAACAACCAACTAACATGTGTCCAACTGCCAGTCAACATGTGTCCAACTGCCAGCTAACATGTGTCCAACAACCAGCTAACATGTGTCCAACAACCAGTCAACATGTGTCCAACAACCAGCTGACATGTGTCCAACAACCAGCTGACATGTGTCCAACAACCAGCTAACATGTGTCCAACAACCAGCTAACATGTGTCCAACAACCAGCTGACATGTGTCCAACAACCAGCTGACATGTGTCCAACAACCAGCTGACATGTGTCCAACAACCAGCTGACATGTGTCCAACAGCCAGCTAACATGTGTCCAACAACCAGCTAACATGTGTCCAACAACCAGCTAACATGTGTCCAACAACCAGTCAACATGTGTCCAACAACCAGCTAACATGTGTCCAACAACCAGTTAACATGTGTCCAACAACCAGCTGACATGTGTCCAACAACCAGTCAACATGTGTCCAACAACCAGCTAACATGTAGCCAACAACCAGTCAACATGTGTCCAACAACCAGCTGACATGTGTCCAACAGCCAGCTAACATGTGTCCAACAACCAGCTAACATGTGTCCAACAACCAGCTAACATGTGTCCAACAACCAGTCAACATGTGTCCAACAACCAGCTAACATGTGTCCAACAACCAGTTAACATGTGTCCAACAACCAGCTGACATGTGTCCAACAACCAGTCAACATGTGTCCAACAACCAGTCAACATGTGTCCAACAACCAGTCAACATGTGTCCAACAACCAGCTAACATGTGTCCAACAACCAGCTAACATGTGTCCAACAACCAGCTAACATGTGTCCAACAACCAGCTAACATGTGTCCAACAACCAGCTAACATGTGTCCAACAACCAGTCAACATGTGTCCAACAACCAGCTAACATGTGTCCAACAACCAGTTAACATGTGTCCAACAACCAGCTGACATGTGTCCAACAACCAGTCAACATGTGTCCAACAACCAGCTAACATGTAGCCAACAACCAGTCAACATGTGTCCAACAACCAGCTGACATGTGTCCAACAGCCAGCTAACATGTGTCCAACAACCAGCTAACATGTGTCCAACAACCAGCTAACATGTGTCCAACAACCAGTCAACATGTGTCCAACAACCAGCTAACATGTGTCCAACAACCAGTTAACATGTGTCCAACAACCAGCTGACATGTGTCCAACAACCAGTCAACATGTGTCCAACAACCAGTCAACATGTGTCCAACAACCAGTCAACATGTGTCCAACAACCAGCTAACATGTGTCCAACAACCAGCTAACATGTGTCCAACAACCAGCTAACATGTGTCCAACAACCAGCTAACACGTGTCCAACAACCAGCTGACATGTGTCCAACAACCAGCTAACATGTAGCCAACAACCAGTCAACATGTGTCCAACAACCAGTCAACATGTGTCCAACAACCAGCTAACATGTAGCCAACAACCAGTCAACATGTGTCCAACAACCAGCTAACATGTAGCCAACAACCAGTCAACATGTGTCCAACAACCAGCTAACATGTGTCCAACAACCAGCTAACATGTGTCCAACAACCAGCTAACATGTGTCCAACAACCAGCTAACATGTGTCCAACAACCAGCTAACATGTGTCCAACAACCAGTCAACATGTGTCCAACAACCAGCTAACATGTGTCCAACAACCAGCTAACATGTAGCCAACAACCAGCTAACATGTGTCCAACTGCCAGCTAACATGTGTCCAACAACCAGTTAACATGTGTCCAACAAGCAGCTAACATGTGTCCAACAACCAGCTAACATGTGTCCAACAACCAGCTGACATGTGTCCAACAACCAGCTAACATGTGTCCAACAACCAGTCAACATGTGTCCAACAACCAGTCAACATGTGTCCAACAACCAGCTAACATGTGTCCAACAACCAGCTAACATGTGTCCAACAACCAGTCAACATGTGTCCAACAACCAGCTAACATGTGTCCAACAACCAGCTAACATGTGTCCAACAACCAGTCAACATGTGTCCAACAACCAGCTAACATGTGTCCAACAACCAGCTAACATGTGTCCAACAGCCAGCTAACATGTGTCCAACTGCCAGCTAACATGTGTCCAACAACCAGCTGACATGTGTCCAACAACCAGCTAACATGTGTCCAACAACCAGCTGACATGTGTCCAACAACCAGCTA
>NC_089213.1:35754-70754 GCF_963930695.1 Labrus bergylta | reverse complement strand
CATAACGGAGGATCACTTACAGCGTATTGTGCGGGGTTATGTAAGTTATCGCGGGCTATTGTCGAACACTTCTCCGCCCCCTCGAAGACGCTGATGATTAACAGCTCAATGAGGTCTCTTCACAGACTGTAGGAAACATGGACCCAGTGGATTTGATTATCAGCCGTGATGTCATAACCATCACAGGTAGACTGACCACGAGCTACCTGAGTGTGAAACGATGGTTTATGCTCCTGTAGGAGACACAAGTTCGTCTGATATCAACCTCGCTTTAAGAACATCACGGCTTATTCACGATATCTGTGGAAAGAACTACACTACCCACGATCATAGAGTGTCACTGCCACGTCTCTGATTGGTGGAGCTCCCTGTTACCATGGTAATGTTTCCCGCCCTCTTGCGCCGTATGCGCAGGCTAGCTAGTTAGTTGGCTAACTCGACATGTACACTGATAAAACGAACTTGGTGGTGTAGTAAAATGTACTAATGTGAACTGTCCTAATGTCTACAATAAAATGTTAAGTTTCAGCGGGAACTAGATTTTGTCAAGTAAAATTACATGTATGTACACAATTTATTCATGTATTGAAAATGACTGTGTGGAAGGAGTCAGTCTTATTATGGATTTTCTCATACCATTTAAATGTTTTTTTAGTCTCTGCTAGAAACACTAAAATACTGAGTAAATTTTACAACACAATTTTAGAGTGCGTTTGAATCAGCGCATGCGCCTTGGGACAAACGAAAGTAGTGAATATCTCCGGAATCTCTCAGGTAGTAACAACTTTATGACTTATGACTTTATAACAGCTGTGACTTATTAAACTTCTGGCCACACAAAATGAGGGAGAAACAGGTCTACACTCCAAGGTTTGTGTGGAATATCACTGTACAGATGAATGCTTGATGCTAGCTATCCTGTTCACTCCACCGGAGTCACACACCGTGCGGTTAATTTGCGAGATACTGTATCTTTTTCAGAGCTGTTGTTTTTGTCTCATGTACTGTCATGCGTAGCGCGAATATAACACGGTGCACGGTGTTTTTTGGTTTTTTAGTTGTTTTCTCTGAGCTTTCACCTCGAAACATCATCTCTCAACTGTTAACATGGCGGTGCAGGTATCTTTGAAGCTGCGTGCTACAGTCAAGAGACAAACACAGCAGTGGAAAATGGCTGTAAGTTAATCTATAAATTGTTAGTTACTCTTATAAAATTGTGTTCATTAACAGGAGGCAGAACAGTTTTTGTATTTAGCCGACCGGGACAAGAGGTGACCAGAGGGAGTCAGGAGAGCTGGGCTGTTCAGTGACTGATCAAACATTGCACAGTCCTACTCAGGCAAGTAGAAATACACTGCATGTATGCATGACACACCATATCTGCTTATCAAACTAGGTAAAGTATCCCTTCAAACCAGTTTGTGCCTTATTGTTATGTACCATCTCCTCTTGACTTATTTTCTTAATTATTCCACATTTGAACTGTTTTTTAAAATGCTTGCTATAAAATTTCACAGTCTCTTGTGGGAAAGTGTTATTCCCTGTTGTCTCATTGAATTGTGTCCTTGTTCTTTATTTGTTTTTTTCAGTTCTGCTGGACCAAGGTTATAAGGATGTCAGCCCCTGCCCAGCTACGAGTTATAATCGAAGAGACTAAAATTCATAAGTTACCCCTACCAGGTGGGATTCCTTGTACAGTAGAAGAACTTTTGGCCACTGCACAGGATCATTTTAATCTACAAGGGAGTTTTACTGTTATGTACATGGACAAAGACTTTGATAACCAATTCTTCACTCTAACATCAACTGATATTATTCAGGACAAAGACACAATCAAACTGGTTCAAAGTGAACCTTCTGTTCTTCTCACATCGACCCCCATCAATGAACCTGCTGCGTCCTCCACTCCCGAGTCCATGACTCTGTCTTTCCTGGATGACAATTCCTCGGTTAGCTCATCTGACACCATCATTCTACCACAGCCACCAGAGCATCGATCTGAACCTTGGCCAACTCATTTTGTGATACCCACCTTTTCATTTAATGTTGAAATCCTCCTTCAAGCAGGAAATGTGGCTTATGAAAATGATGGCTCCCTCCTTCAGAATCCAAGCATGAACTCTGGCATACTTGAGAAACTTGCTGATGAAATATTCCAGTTCACTGCCTATCCTACTGGTCCTCAAATATTGGCAGTTGTAGAAGCTCTGTTAAAAAAGTTAAGAAAAATCCTGCAAAAAATTGCAAGAGACCAAAGAGGGCCGAGGTCAACTACCTTCCTCCACACCCAAGTGGAGAAAGTACGGACAGTCTTGAGATGGAGAGACAGTAGCTTCTTAAGGAAGTAAAGATCAGGAACAACGCTAAGGTGATTCAAGAGAAAATGGCCAAAACGTTTTCCTGTCAAAGGCATGAGGTTGTGGGTGGAAGTCCAGCGGTGGATGACTTCAAAGAGAGATGGCCTGCTCTGTTTTGCGAATCTGAGGTAGATGGATTTTTATACCCTTTGTAATGTTACCTGTTCCTTTAAGGCTGTAACAATAATGTATTTATGGAAATATATTGTGTAGTATTCCTGTATCAGTGCATGAACCTTAAAACAGACTTCTCTCTCAAAGTTAAAACCATAGGCCAAATGTTTGCCTTTCTCCAAGTTGATCATTTTAAGAAGTGGCTGCTTGGTGCTTTTCACCTTTACCTGCATTCAAAACACCTGTAGAATTCATTTTTCACTGTTTTGCCATTAACTAATGTCATACTTCTGAATCCTTGTCATTTCAGATCAAGGAGGAGTTTCGGAGAATTAACTACAATTTCTCTAGAGCAAAGCTTCATGTACAAACTTGACCACTATACACCAAAGCTTACTGCCCTGATGAAAGCCAAGGGAGGTGTTGTGTGGACCAGGCTGAGGCCCCATCTGGATAAACTGAGTCAGGTATGTTTGATTTAAAGGGTTCCTGTTCACATCTTTTGCAGGAAGACAGATCTACTGTGTGTCACAGCTTCACACACATTCTGCCCCTGTCCTACACAACACAAATTCTCACTCTCTGTAACATACTTCTCCTTTCCACACATGGCTCTTGCTCTTTGAAAACAAACCACTGCTCCTTGCAAAACTATTCGTATCTTCTGACATGATAGCTTATTGTGTACAAATTATTGTTTGGAACTGACACTATTACTCTTTTCACAGAACCCAAGCACTGACATGAGACGTGACGCAGTTATCCGTGGCCTCAGACTATACCTTGGTGAGAAAGAAGAGGAATTTTTCGAAGATTGCCTGGTAAACAATGTTTTTTTTCTAAATACATTTTTAGTGACATATACCTGGGTTTTGAAGTCACAGTTCAGTATGTTTTTGGTAAAGCAAGAAAAAAAGAAACAAAGACAGGTTTCATGTTTTTATGAAATAACGGTTGAGTGAATAAACTATGACTTTAACCAGAAAGGAAAAAAAACTCAGTATTGCTGCAACCCATTTTAGCTTGTCCTCAGTGGAGTGTAACTAAGCAAATACATACACATAAATAAATGTATACTTCAAATGTCTGTGTACTTGTTTTGCATATCAATCTGATATCAAATTGTACTTAGCACAGTATAATATCAAATACCTGAAGACCTTTACTTGAGAACCATATCTACGGGTGATTTTAATAACATTTTTTTCTGCACCAAAGTAGTATTTTACCACCAAATTTAAATACTTTTACTCAGGCATAATTTTTAAATACATTTTACAACACTTCTTGTAATAGTCTATAGAAGGCTGGTATTGCTACTCTTGAATTGTTGTCAACTGAATAGTTTTCTTTTTTCTTGTGAATTTTATGCAGGAGGACAATCGCAGTGATGCCACTCAACACATAGTCAAGATCCTGGTCGTCCATGGTACTGATGGAGAAGAACCAGTAGATGTTTCCATCCTTCTTGAAGGGAAGGAGGTATTGACAGGATGCAGCAGCACAGCCAAAGCTTGCACGTTGCTTATGGGACTGATTTATGCCCTCAACCTTGCATACCCCTCGGCTCTGCGCTACACCTTTGAGGTGTTTCAGAAACTTTTCCTGGAACTGAATGGGATAAAGCTGTCACCAAAAGTACATGTTTTAAAGTTGAAGTTGCTGTCCAGGAGGTACACAATGCAGTCTAATGGCTAACAAGATGTTAGGTGTTTTCTTTCCTAAATGTTCCTAATTTTGTTGTCAACCAAGGCGACTGCTGTCATTCATGTTCACAAGGTAAAGAAAAAGTTAAAATTGTATTCTTTGTCTAGTAAATGTTAATACTTTTGTCCTAACCTTTGTTTTTAATCAAGGTTTTAACAGAGGATTTGATGTTGTACTCAACCTGTTTTAGGGTGCTTTAATGTTTTAACCGAATGCTAATATAAATATGTTAATGGTAATGTTGCGGTTTAGAATGTTGTTCATGTCAGTACAGCATATTTTGTCAGGTCAAACCCTCATAATCTGTTTTTGTCATCTGATGTGCCCTTAATTTTATGCTTCCAGGGGTCAAAAACATTTTGAGTTTCCAGTGATATGCATTTTTTTTTTCTGTAGAGCATAATGGTCACTCAGTAAAGGTAAACATTTTTTGTTTATTGATGCCTATCAGCATTTACTGCTGCTGAGATTTTATTTAAATTTTGTCATGTGAAATGTTAGCACAATGTACAATTCTACACGGCTGTTGTAAAAATGAGGTGTTACATAAGGTACCTGACAAATGTTTATAAATAAATAATAGAATTGTATTTTGGCTCTGTGATTATTAATAGTATTTGGTAATATTTATCAAAAGACAATTTGCAACATTTACATAATTACATTAGGTAATATAACTTCAAGCAACTAAGTAATTAAAATGATCAAACAGGGAAAAAAAAGATAAAAAAGTACTTGATAATTTTATGACAGTAATTATCAAAGATAAATAAAATCTACTCAATATTTTGATGTTGAAAATATATATGTATACAAAAAATATACTGTATTTTACTTAATTTGTGTGAGTAATAAAAATTGAAACATCATTAAAACTAAGTAACACTTACCTAATATTTTCACAAATGTTACCATAAGAAATAAGTGGATTTTACTTAATACTATTAAGGAAGTTGTACTTGATATTACAGCAGTAAAATTTACTCAAAAATTTTGAGTGCAAATTGTTACGAGGATTTTTTTTAAGTAAATCTTATGAGTTGTTTTTTTCAGTGTACCAATAAACAATTGGTGGATTGTGGGATGTGTAGTTCCTCGACTCAGGAAGAAAAGTATGTACACAGTCTTGTTTTTTTTTCCCTTTTCTCCAATTTTTCAACTCTGTTTTGGCGCCGAATCCAATGTAGTATAGTCATAGAGTATTGTGGAAGCTGGTTGTCATGGTTACAGGCTTCAGCCTCTTGATATAAGGATTTTGTGAAATGTCAACAGAGGATTTGAACGAGGAAAATTTAGTTCCCCGAACCAGAGGTGCCAAAAAAGTGGGCGGTCCCTGTTGAGCTCTGTTGACTGTTAGCATGATGAGCATGTGTGATATTTGTAAACAGCAGTCGTGTAAATAGTCGAGATTTGAATGATTACCTATGAATGCCAGTTTTCAGTTACCCTCTCTGTTGGCCACTGCACCGCTCTACAGGAGATAACAAGGTTGAGTGCCTTGCTCAAAGGCAGCACAGCAAACCTCTCATGTTCTTCCAGCCAGTTATTGTGTGTGTACAGGGATTGGTTTGGTTCGACGGAGAAAGGCAGCTTCTCGATGCCTTTGAACAGTAAACACAAAGTCCAATGATGGGTTTTTATTTCTTGTTTGTTTTCTCCCGAGTTCAAGCCTCTTGTTTTGAGTGGATTTTAAAGTGGATTCAGAAAAGATTCTCCAGCTCGCTGGTGAAATAACAGCAGATCGATGCTTTTGGAAGCTCTGTATTCTCCGACATTATCCCTCAGTAAGAGACAGACAGAAAGCCACTACAACACTGTGGGTTCAAGGTGATTCAACAATCATTTATGATCTGCTGACACTTTCCAAACATGTTTTTTTTTTCAGTGAAGCTCTTCTGTTCAGCAGCAGGAGAGATATCTGACATGCCAGATATCGACTATTGAGAGTTTGGTGTGGACAGAACACGGAGCACATGGATGAGAAGACGAATTATGTGCAGCTTTATACAAGCTGAGGGTAAGTTCTCAGAGCAACCTGGTGTCTGCTCACTCTCATTGGCTGCAACGCATTGACAATGAGCGCACAACACCTTCTGCCCCTCCTCTCTAGAGTGGATGCTCACTCAGGTCACCATGTGGTGGACTCTGAAGCTTCAGTGTTTATCCAGCTCTGCATGGGTCTGTAAACCTTTCTGTGTTCTAACCTCTCTCCATTTTTCAAAAGCATCTCCAATATTGATCCTAGTTTGAGCACGTTTCTGCTCGTGGAGCTTATTAGAAACATGCAGAGGCTTTTTAGGTCGGGTACAATCACTTCTATCTGAACCACTTCTCTTGACCGCTTCCATCGCTGCAACACCTGTTGACCTGATAACTGCTCTCATATCTGGCAAACAGAGGGGCGTCCAAAACGGCCGTGTGGGGGCGTGCCTTAAAAGCGCCTACCTTCTCTGGTCCAAACAAATCCAGAGCATTCAGGAGCAGAATCTAAAGTTAGAAGGAGGACATACTGGCTGCTGCATTGTTGTCAGAGAAGCCAGCACTTCAACATAGCATGTTTCCTTAATGTCTGATCAGATAGTAAGATACCTTTATCATCTCACTAACTACACATCTCACTGATTTGACCTTTAAACTAAACTTAGAAAATGAACTCTTGGGCATGAATCAGCATGATAAGAAATATCTATCATGACAGAAATCATGTGGAGGTGGGTTTATAAGTTATACTGCAGCCTGTCAGCAGGGGGAGCTAAACATTGTGGATACACTTCTTAGACGCTCTTGTGCAGTCCAGTCTTTAAACATGATATGATGCCTACAGATGGACACACAGATTACTCAAGAGGATGTAAACTCACCAAGAAAAGCAGAAGGCGATACGGTGCCGTTGCTCCGAGAAACCATGACGCTAATGCCCGTCTCCACGAACGGAACAGAGAACTCTACGACCTCGGACCTCTCTTCGTTTATGGTGAGAGAACCGATGGCCATGTCAGCCCTGTTGGACACCACCTGAAAAACAGGATGCTTTGAGTGAGAACAGTGTTGAGTGACTCAAGCAGCTAAAAAAAGGAACAAAAGGAAATTTCCTACCAAAGGAGATAATATTTAAATAATGTGGTTGAATTAGATCTCAAGAGTTCAGGTCCCTGAATCGTTGCCTCCTCTCTCTTTTCTTTGTGCTTCCTTTTATGCAATTGTTGAAAAGCATTCTGACATTTATGAACCCTACTCTCGTCTACACAGTGTCGCCTTTAGGAGCACAGAGCGAGAGAGTCTTTGAACCAACAAATCCAAAAGCAGACTCTTCTTTGGTGGGGGTATGAAAGAAAAACTTCCCAGGCTCTGTGAGAGAATTGGATTAAAATTTGACCGCTTTTCAGCTTTTGACATGCAGCTTGAATCTTGGCTTGGAGCCTTCCTGGAGCCCCTCTTGACGGCTGCAAATGAGACTCGGGTGTGCAGAAGGTGAGGAAGTGAGAGGATTCACGGCTCCGTGGAGAATCACCTGGCACGAGACAGAGGTTGTTTGATTTAAGCTGAGGTACTGTGGAGGTTAGAGATGCTGGCGGCAGACCAAAGTCCATTAGTCTAAGTCCTGGCCTGGACCTGGTCCCAAAAAAACCTGTAGAAGACAAAAGGCTCTACGTCCCCTCTACAGACACAACTGAGGCGCAGCTCAAAACACCCCTAAAGTCACAATCCTCAGTGCGCACTCACACTAGGCCCAGTTGTCCAGTACCGTACTGAAGCACTATTGCCCCCCCCCCCTCACTGTTCCCCTGCTGGCCTGCACTCACACTGCTCCAGGACTAACCGGGCCTGAGCACGGGTACCTCTTGTTGCCTTCAAAACGTAGCAATAAAACACATGCATGGCTTTAAGTTATCATGAAGCGTACTCGGTTTACAAGACAGGCGAACTGAAAAAAGAGGTTGATTCAACATCCGCACTTTGGAGAACGACACAGAGAACATGACAGCTACTTTACTGACATTGTGTCTTATTTTGAGTCATATTAGTCAGATTCAGACAGAACACATTTTCAATAATAACATATTTAACAAATATAAAATTGAACAGTCAATGGGAAAAATGTAATCAATATCAGTTGTAAGGTCTTTTAAGGTTGTTACTTCGTTATCTGTATTATTTGACTTTATTTTTTAAAGCTTAGTCTTGGATTAATTTATTAAGCTAAAAAGATAAAAGGGGTAGGACTGGATACGTTATTTAACTTCATCCTACACCCTTTTCGAACATGGACTGGTTAAGGAAAAATAATCGAGCCACTACAGAAAGTATACTTTGATTGCTGTTTGCTTTGTTTGTAATGTATATTTTTATTTTATTTTTAAGACATAAAATTAAAAAAATTAATGAAATGAACACTCTGGGGTTTCTCCATAATGAAGGCTGTCCATGTTGTGTATCCGCATGCTTGTGCTCGTGCTTGTGCTTGTGCATGAACTGTACCGTGCCAAAGAACACCTCTGCATACCGTGCCAGGGCCGAGGAAGTCTACTGAGCTCAAACGAACTTGACTTTAGGGGTGATGCGTGCAGCGTACAGACTGCCTAGTTTGAGCACGCCCTTAGTCGGCGACCACTTCAAACATAAAGTAGAAGTATGGTGTAGACTTGTTCTTTGGATCATTTTTTATTTGATGTTTGAGGGTTTTCATTCAGCAATCATGGCTATTATCTCGTTTTCTGAAAAGCCAAGGTTAAAACATTTAGATAGAACCAATTAAAAATAAACAAAAAAAAGACTTCACCATCAGGTAGGCATGCATTTCTTGGTCATTTTTCAAATGTGTGTAAAGAGCTAAAAGAGACACCTGTAACACTCCTGTTCAGGAAGTGTTTCTCAGCTGAACTGATTAAATAATCGACACTAAAAATATGATTCACAGTGGAGGAGGAGAATGTTAAGGACGTCTGAAATCACGGTTTTGTCGGGGAGCGGTCGTGTAAGGTTGGAGGACAAAAGGCACAAAGCGTGGTGACGGTGTGAGAAGAAGCAGAAATGATTGTCCGAGTATGAGGCTTTCAGCGAGCGCACAAGGGCACAGAATGAGTCTGCGGAAGGCAGACATATTAGCCTTGGTGAAATTTTACTTTTTCAGGATATGAGGGGAGTTTAGTTGTTAAAGAGAAATATGATGGAAGTAAAAAGAGAAGAAGAGGTGGGCAGCCTAGAATAAAACGGAAAATGTGAAAAATGTAAAAACGGCTTAGCTTTTTTTAATATTCTTGATCTACGCATTTAACATTTATTATTGAACAGCTTGATGACTGAGCAGCAGAATTTGAGCAGAAGGAGCTGAGAGAAGGAGAGACCAACCCTGAAGCCCTTCTTAAGTCAGGACTTCAGTGATATGGCTAGAGTTTAGTTTGTATTGTACTTTTTGACAAAATGCAGTTCTTTGGATGGCCACTTGAGACTGGCCCCAAAAGCGAGCCTCAGACCACCATGTTTACAGCAGTTTATAGGCTGGTACAGAACGCGGGCTGTGTCCCAGATTAGGGGCCGCATCCTTCGCAGTGCGCATTTGAAGATGAAGTCGAAGGCTGTCCCATTTCAAAGGCTCCTTCAAATCCATCCTTCTTTCCCGAGCAAACGAAGAATCCATCCTGTGCGTCCTTCATGACTTGTCATTATCTGGCGGACTATTAATATAAAGGCTACATGACGCTAGTTGTATTAGCTCGTTGCATTGCAGCTGTTGATGTTGCTAGGCGACATGAGCAGCGCTGAAACGAAAGGGTTAGGGCGGGGTCAGTGACACAAACAGGGAGTCATTCTAAGGCGTAGTCCCTCTAAGGGTCCTTCTAAGGCTGGGTCCTTTAAGGCTTGAACTTTCTAAGACTGAGATAGACCTTCTTAGGATGGTTCTATCTGAGGCTAAATCCCTTTTATAGGTTTCTTCTTATGCTGGGTCTTTCTTAGGGTCTTTCTAAGGCCGGGACTTTCTTAGGCTGGGTCTCTCTGAGGCTGAGTCCTTCTAAGGGTACTTCTAAGACTGAATATCTTTTAAGGATCCTTCTAAGGCTGGGTCTTTCTAAGAATGAATCTCTTTTAAGGATCCTTCTTAGGCTGGGTCTTTCTAAGACTGAATCTCTTTTAAGGATCCTTCTAAGGCTAGGTCTTTCTAAGAATGAATCTCTTTTAAGGATCCTTCTTAGGCTGGGTCTTTCTAAGAATGAATCTTTTTTAAGGATCCTTCTAAGGCTGGGTCTATCTGAGGCTGAGTCCTTCTAAGGGTCCTTCTAAGACTGAATCTCTTTTAAGGATCCTTCTAAGGTTGGGTCTATTTAAGGCTGAGTCCTTCAAATTGTCTTTCTAAAGCCGGGAACTTTCTAAGGTGGGTCTATCTGAGGCTGAATCTCTTTTAAGGATCCTTCTAAGCTGTTGTATCTGAGGGATGTGCAACGTTTAGCTGACTACTTAACGATGAAATGTCGTCACAAACTCTATTTTTCACCCAAATGACTAGTTGGTTAAATGCATTACTAATAAGTCGATATGTCAGCCCTCAATGTCAGGACGATGTAATGCAGCCTCCTGCCACTAGCTGGGGCTAGCTTCCTTCTCTTGTCTTACATTGGATGATGATCAGATGTGAACAAGTAAAATATTTCCTCATGAGTGGACATTGTTTTCATGATCCCAAAATATATTCCGGAAATAACAAAGTCAGAAGCTTTTCGTTTTGCACGGGAAACGCGTCCAGACTTTTAAAAAAAACCTCTTCACTCCAAAGTTAAGTAAACTGAGACTGGTCCCCACAAAGAGAGTAGAACACACTCACACTATGATGATTTGTGTCCTCCGTCTAAATCCATGTTAAACAAACGCCATTAATCCAGCCACCAGAGGAGGGTTGGAATGGTGGAAACAGCAGAATATCTGCCAACAGATACTCATTCCAAGTGTTGTACAGTTTCAAAGTGTGTTCTCTCTCTCTCTCTCTGTCTCTCTCTCTCTCTCTCTCTCTCACTCTCTCTCTCTCTCTCTCTCTCTCTCTCTCTCTCTGTCTCTTTCTCTGAGTTTCTCCAGCACTAATCCTTTTGACAGCCTCCCTCCATATTTCCTCTCTCCTTCTTCGATTTGGGTCCAATCCTGTCTCTGGGTCGCTTTAAAGGATTGGAGGCAGGATAAAAAGAATTTTACGGGGGCTCTGATATCAAACCCGCTTTTTGTAAACACAACAAAGGCAAGGGGAGTAAAAAAAAACTGATGAGAAAGAAAGGCGATGTTACTGTACGGGATCATAGCTACAATATCTCACTGAGACACAAAATAGGGTCACGGTGTGTTTGTATTCTGGGTTGCTAAACTGTAGAATAAACTCCCAGAGGAGAGGAAGTCTGCAAGCTGTGTCTCCTTTTAAATCCCAACTGAACACACATTTTATGAATTTACATTTAATCCCTTGCTCACGACGCTGTCATGCTGATTTTTATTTGTTTGCAGCGCTTTCTGTTTTGCGTGTTAATGTTTCACGATTCGATGTATGTTTGGCTTTTTTCAGAACCTTTTAAGGAACGATTTCTTTTAATGTTCTCCACAGGTAACCACAACCACATGGCATGGTGAAATGGGCACACCTCCTTTTAAACAATCTTCAATAAATGCACAACAATATGAACGCTGATCTTCTGTTTTTAAATGTGGGAGGGGGGCAATGACAAAGCGTTAATGCACTCCCAGTGACATATCTACTGTTAGGTGTTATATTTACCTGCTCCACTTTTCAGAAAATGTGTGCTCAAACAGGCTGTTTGGAGATTTTCCCTTCATGACATCACAAAGGGCAGTAGCCCCTCCCACAGGTGGGTGACACTCCCACAGCTAGGTGTTTGTTCTGCCCTCTGAGTCTGCCTTCTCACCGTAAACAATAGCACATGGAGCGAGAAAGACCGAGACCACCCAAGCCCTTCCAGAGAGGGGGCGTGGTCATACACAGCTCATTTACATATTTAAAGGTACAGACACAGAAACAGCCTGTTCTGAGCAGGGCTGAAATAGAGGGGTTTATAGACATGATCAAATACAGGATCAGAGTGGATTTAGAATAAGAAACTTCACACACATGTTTTGAGGAGCTCTGAGACTTATTTAAACTGAAGAAGAGGAGGAGGATATGTCACCTTTAGCACTAACCTGTTGCTGGTGATACAACGAGATGGATGTTGAGCTTATCATAACAGAATGTGCAGATATAGAATTACTTAAGGGCCAATTAAACATGCTCATTATGCATTTATTTTCTGACATCTGAGTCTTTATTAATGTCTTCAATTCTGACTGAACCTGTAACAAATCAACAATTTAGTTTATCGAGACACATAATAGTTTTTTCAAGTACTCGCATATTAAAACGGAGATCCTCACCTCTCCGACCATGCCGTTCCACTCCCCATCGATGTTCTTCCCGTGCCTCCCGTTGGTCACAAGATAAAGGTCGTAGGTGAAACCCACAATTTTGGCCAGTCTCTTGAGGACATCGATGCAGAAACCTTTGCAGCAATGCTTCATGGGCCCGGTGCCCTCCACCACCAGACTGAGGAGCAGATGTGAGAAAAGACAAAGCGGTGAGACAGTGAATGGGCTTTTTTATGAGGTTTTAAGATGTTTTATGAAGGAGGCTTTGACCTGGATGGGCTGCTCGGTTGAAATTGAAAAAGAAATAGCAGCCGAGGGAGTGAGAAAAGAACAGATGAGTACCTGAGAGACACGGGGAGAAGAGAGTAAGACTGATGTATGATTTATTGGCGAGGGATCGAGAGGAGATCGATAGTGAGAGTTGTTTGGAGAGAAAATGCGTGTCAGGTGAGACAGCAGGCGTGAAGAGTGCTGCATTAACAAACAGGATTCAACTCGATGTGTTTCTCTTGGATTCTGTCCACAATTAGAATGAAACTGAAAAGCCCTTTTCTGTTAGAGGTTTCATGTAGAGAGCTCTTCAACCTAAGGGCCTCAAGAGGAGCTCAACACATATGAGAATGAAAGCACAATTAGATCCCTGTCCGTCAAGAGGCTGCAGTGACGCTCAGCCGTCCATACCAAGTGTCCTTTGGACAGTCCCAAGGACACTTAGCTATGCATCCTCTCACCTCTGTTACCTAGCAACAGAACTTAACATTAGGGCAATTGTTTTTTAACAACATAGAATAAAACAGAAGGGGGGACTGAATATGCAGAGCCTCAGTGGAGCAAAGGGGTCTGAAAAAAAAAAAATATATTTGTTTGTCTCTTATTGAGAATTGTCATAAAAAGTAAAAATGGCCGGTTGTCTGTGCACAGAGAAAAATGATGGCGAACCAGAGTACTGACTGTGTAGATGGCGCTGAAGGTGCAAACGCTGCAGATAGTACAGACAATGCAGATGGTGCACACAGTGCTGATGATGTTGACATTGCAGACATGCAGATGGTGCAGATGTACAAACAATGTATACAGTGTGGACAGTGCTGACTGTGTTGTTATCGCTGAAGTGCAGACCATGCCAAACGATGCAGTTGGTGCAGATTGTGCAAATGATGCAGATGGTGCAAGTGATTCAGATGTTGCAGACGGTTTGTGTCAGTCCACTGGTCATCATTAACCTGAGCTGATGTGATGTTATCATTGATTGTTGATGTTACTATGAGGATAGTTAAGATCTCAGAATGAACATAACAGTAGCCTCCTCCAGTGTCAACATGTCTGTAGGTTACATCCTACACTACAGGTAGCTGCATACAGCTCTCTGGGCTGCCCTCTAGAGGTATCCTCCAGTAACACGGGGAGTGCACAGCCAATTTTTGTGAATAATTACGTTCATGACGCAGCCGTTTGTTTACGACTTCAAAATATAGTATATCTCCATTCTTGGTTGGTTAAAGTTGTGCTTACCTGTGTTATGTGCTCCACACCAGATTTGTGACATCATAAACAAGCCCTGCTGATAGTCATGTATTCATGTCGAGCTTTGAAGATAGAAAATGTGACCTTGGTGGTGATGATGCATTAACATCACAGGAACGGAGCTTTGTCAGGTGAAACAAGAAAGTCAATCGTCTAAAGTGGGGGGGAATGATTTATGTAAGAATTATAGAGGAAGAGAAAAACATGCAGGTGGAGAAACCTGTGTTTCCAATTTTAAAGAAACCTGCTTCAAAGTAGGTTGATTAAAAAGAGAGAGAGAGAGCAAACTTCTCTCTCAGCCAGTCGCGTTTCAAAGGATAAACCTGTTATCTTTCCATTGGCCAGGTCATGTGCTGGCAGGAAGGAAGCTTATCAGGGATAGACCAGGAGCCCAGAGTTCTCTCTCTCTCTCTCACACACACACACACACACACACACACACACACACACACACACACACACACACACACACACTCTTTAGTTTGCCTGAAATGAACTTTTTACCAACATGTAACGGGGGAATATATCTGAATCTAAATGTGGATTAAACAACATATAAGAAAATATAATTTCTTCTCAGTTCTGTGTGGACACGATATAACGAGATAACGTCCTGAGGCAAATATGGCGTGGAAACGACGACGTGGAAGTAGCAGATGAAGCAGCAGAGTCCTCTATACGACTCTATAATGAGAATATATGTATATATGTGTATCTTTGTATCAATGCTAGGTGTAGAGAATCTCAATGTGAAGTAAAGAGAGGAGAAGAACATCCTGGAGAACAGGAACATGCAGCAGCAGGTTGATTAGAGCACGGAGATGGTAGAGGTGGCGTGCAGACAGTCTATGGTCGTGCAGCGATCACAGGGAATAAAGGTCACCACCCCCTCCCACTGGCCCCTCCCACTGGCTCCTCCCACTGGCCCCTCCCACTGGCTCCAGGTGAATTCTCCTGATTATATCCTGCTGCGTTCGCACATCAGCTCACTCTGGCAGGAGTGTCAGGAGAAACCTTGGATGAAGGCCGACATCTGGCTGTTTGGGACGCCCCGTGGTCTAGTGGTGTCCTTGTGTCCTTTCTCTCCAATAAAGGCATAAAAAAAAGCCCAAAAAATAAATCTATGTGTTTACGTTCACACATGCAGCTCACCCCAAAAACTTCAGGCGTGTTGTGTGAATCTGAGACGTGGGCGATTGACGTCCTTTATTTGTCTTTGCAACGTAAACATGCTCGCTGGGATGCGTCAACATGCAAAATAAAATTAGGCCCGGTATGAACATATGTGCACCGCACGAGGAGATTTCCTTGTCTCTAAACTGTAACTGTCCACAAATAAATGCCTCGCTGTACTTTGGGGTTGTCCAGGGCCCCTCAAGAGGGTCAGACTCTTTCTACTTCCTGTATGCATCCTTAATCAAAATGGAGTTTTATCACACTATAAGATATTTTGTAATAATATGATTCATTTCTTCATAACGAGGAACTCATCATGTTATCACACCAATCTTTATTCTTATATTCATGTTTGGCATTATTACACTTCTGTGTAATCTTAAAGTATGAATAATTAACAATAGACTTTAGTGAGAGGAAGGAACTCTGTAATTAAAAACAGATTGATTTTTTCAAGATTAAAAGATGATTAACTCTCCATTGTCCTGTGGCGTCAAGGCTCCATAATGAGCGGCTGAATTGAAATCATGCCGCATGCTTCAACATGGTGCCATCTGACTTTAAACATATTGGTAGCTGCTGTGAGGAAAGTTAATTTCCTCTGTGGCATAATTAGGTTACTTTGTGATGTTTTAATCCATTGATCCCAGGAGGAAAGGCTTTTCTTTAAGCTCAGCCTTCCCTGTACACAGCACCTGCAGATGGTAAAGATTTACTGTCTTGTTCACGGCTGCTTGGCCAGACGTTTTAATTTCACAAAGGATCAAATCCTGAAACTCCTCTGCTTTCGGGTACTCTCTATCTGGAAACTTCTTTTCTACCTTCCACTAAGGTTTTATAGGCTGATAAGGATTTTAGGGAAGAAACCACGAGCAGACATCAAGGTAAGAAATAAATTATGTACCGAACAGACTCTTGTTGTGTGTAAAGCTCGCACTCCTTCCTCAGGTTGAAAAATGATATCTTTATTATTCTGCTCCTCTCTGCTTATGACCGTAATAAAATCGGGTCATCTCGACCTCAAACTTTCCCCGGTGAGTTTCAGACAGTTGTTTTAACACCACTTACACTCAATTTAACTGCAGTTTTGTTTGCCTCTCCATTCTGTTGTTGTAATGCAGAATACAGGGGCTGCTGTGGCTCAGTGGTAGAGTGACTACAAGAGGACGCTAGAGGAATCCCTGGATCATCACATTTCATCTTGCATGGACCAGATGGCTGTATTGAGATGTTTTGAGTCAGATTGTGTTGGTAAAGAAAACACAGCATGGCACTTTGTTTGTTGTGTTTGCTTCAAACATGATGTCTGTGGGTTACCTGGAGTTGACGGGCATTCGGCAGGGTACGGAATCCCGGATGCAGGAGCTGGTGCCCGGATCAGCCGGCTCCACGATGACAAACGGCCTCTCCTCCAAAGTCACCACTCGTAGGTGCTGGGCGTCATCCAGAGGCTTCAGGAAGGAGCCGTATCGAGACCAGGGATGGTACCGCAGGCGCAGGTGGCCATTTTCCCACCAGCCAACCTGGATGGGTAAAAAACATGAGAACACAAAAGCTTAACGTCTGTAAAGTGTGACAGCTTGAATACGATGAGTTAGATCATTTAATCCACTTGGCATGTTAACCATAGTACCTTATACTCCCCGCTGTGCTCGCCCCCCTCTTTTATCAGACATCCCGAGAGGATACAGACTGGTAAACGCTCCTAAACTTTCTCTGAGCTGGTGCTAAGGTGTTATTGAACTACTTCAGGCACTGCTACACTTAAAGTACCAGTACCTTCTTCCACCACGTGGTGTCAGGCCAAACGCCTATGACGTTTCACCAACCTCTTTAAAGGCTTTATATGTGTTTCTTCACACTTAAATATAATATAAATCAAGTATCTCCTCTGAAAATAACTCTGTGAGTCATGACTGTCTACAATGGGTGTAACACCTGAGTCCCACTGTCTGTGATGTTTTCAGAGTTTTCAGAGTCCTATCTTCACTTTGTTTACATCGCCGGGACGGCCGGCTGACTCCTCCCCTCGTGTATAAAAGTTGTTTAATTGAGGGACTAGAGAAAAGAAGAATAACATACTGTACTCACTGCTTAACTGTGTTTCTAGATCACGCTCATTTCAGGTAAATTTACATGCAGTGTGAAGATACCAGCATAATAAAAATCGCCAGCATTAGCATGCTAACACAACAATGCAGTGCGAGTTGTTTTGGTTTCATGCTGGTGCTCAAGGGCGACATCTGCTGGATCAAAAAATCACATTTAAAGCCTTTAAGATCTTCAATCAAGTCCAGTTGAGTTTGGATCATGTTACAAAATAACCTTGATGACTGAGAACCTTCACAGACATCTGGCCTTAGATCTGCATGTTTTTATGACCAGTGAGCAGAGGAGAATCGTCAGCTTGTGAGGGAGATGCAACACAAACCATGCTGTGAGAATTTGCACTGGTTGTTTCACTGAGCGCCTTTGAGTCAGTTTAAAAAGAAATGCTGCAACATGATGTTTTTATGTAGAGAACGAGACAAGAGTCGAGACAGCTTAAGTGTCACAGTGACCTATTTGCGCAAACAAATCTGTTCACATCAACCGAGGATGTTGGAAGACCGCTGTGCAGCTGTAAACAGTAAATCTGTCAGTGTCTTGTAATTTTCCTGCTCTGGTGCATATATTTAGATGCCATTTGCATTCAGCCAATTCCTCTGTGTTCGTACCTGATTCTGCCAGACGTGGCTGCTGGGATTTATGAAAAACCTGCAAAGCCTCTTTATAAACACACATACATACCTAGAGTAGCTTGTTCGGGCATTGTTGATAGACTAATACAAATATCCTACTGGTACTGATGCTATTAATGAAATATATGGGGAATCAGGGAACCAATAATATGAATTGCTACTGCTTTATTTAAAAAGATTATTTTGTGCAACTGTAAATGTAAAGATGTAAAATGGAAGATAGTAGGTAAACTTGTAAATCTGAGTTTCTCAACTTCCAAACAAATCTGGTTTCAGACTGGCTGCGGGTCGGCTCCTTCTACATTTCAGTGTGCATGTTAACAAGTCAGGGCGACATGCCTTCTGTTAGAACCTCGCTCTCTCTCTCTCACTCTCCAGTTATCAGGTCAACAGGTGTTGCAGCGATGGAAGTGGGCAAGAGAAGTGGTTCAGATAGAAGTGATTGTACCCGACCTAAAAAGCCTCTGCATGTTTCTAATAAGCTCCACGAGCAGAAACGTGCTCAAACTAGGATCAATATTGGAGATGCTTTTGAAAAATGGAGAGAGGTTAGAACACAGAAAGGTTTACAGACCCATGCAGAGCTGGATAAACACTGAAGCTTCAGAGTCCACCACATGGTGACCTGAGTGAACATCCACTCTAGGGGGGGGGGGGGGGGAGACAGCTCTCTATGATGTTTAGAATTTAGACTGCAGTACCCATTTTAAACACTGGGTGTCAGAGTTACATATTGCTCCTCTAATAATGTGCTTCTCTCTTTCTCTCTCCGTCGCCTCCTCTTGTCCCCTTCGTCTTTAGCGCTGTAGCCTTTATCAATCAATCAATCATTATTTGTATAGCACTAATTCATAACAAGTGTTATCTCGAGACGCTTTACAAAACAGCATATGAGATAATACGCAGGAAGGATTTCTCCTTTGTATTCCTCACGTTCCTGTTGTCCACACTTCCTTGCCGCTGAGGTGGAGGTCGGAGCAGGTCGTGCATGAATGAGGACGGCGGTGGTTGTGGGGACGATACAGTCTGATCAGGCACAGCCCGATGGTGGAGGCTAGACGTTGGGCACTGGTTGAGGGATGACACAGTCCGATCGGGCACAGTCTGTGATGGTGGCTGGGTGACGGGTGATGGATGACATGATCCGATGGTAGTGGCTGGGCATGGGGGATGTTGGGTGATTTATGTCCCTTTTCAATCCGAATTAGTCCCCGAAACTTGCGTAAAGACACTAGAAACCATCCATGAATGTTGGAAACATCAGCTAAGTTGAAGAGTGATCAATATGTTTACCTCATTTACATTTATTGACTGATTGAAACTTTAGTACGCACCTCTTCCCCTTCTTATTAAATAATAAGTCCTGATAACATTATTAAGCTTCATTCAAGTAAAAATCAGCTATTAGTCCCCAGATTGTTTGTAGGTCCCCATAATGTCCCATTCAAGCTAATGTCCCCTTAATGTTATAAAAACAAGTACTGGGAAGGTCCCCATAACATCCCTTGGAAACTAGTGTCCCTGTCAATTCAGCAAAACAAGAACTTCAACACACACAAAAACACTCTATTAAGCATAATACTTTCAAGGAAAATGCATTCACACTGAAACACATCACAACAGATGACAAGAACACACAAAACTAAATGGGGAAAAAAATATACTGCTATTCATTAGTGTTCCTTTTTGGTCACCTGAATAAAACAATACAAGGACAAAATGTACCAAACATTCATATTGTAGTAAAGAGAAAATTGGCAGCAGCTGGCTCCTTGCACCAGCTTCAGTCCCTATCTTTTTTGTTCACTCTTTGTCTATTTTTTCCCGTGTGTTTCTGCTCCTCTCCTTCAGTCTCTTTGCTGCATAAATAATGGCCACAACCAACAGTTCATTATAAAATGAAATGATAATTTGCTCTTCAGTGCTCGTTTGTCCTCCAGTTCACCCCTCTAACATGTTTTGCATTATCTGAAGTAAATGCTTCCAGCTGCTCTTTAAGAACAAAAAGACATTTCATATGCATGGACAGAAACACACACACTCCAGCACAGCTCAGACGAGGGCTGAATCTCTGCGTGACAGCCCAGCAGAAGGCAGGAAAAGGCGAGATTTGGTATTTGGTGGTTCTTGGTTGCCATGGAACTCAGACAGACCCTGAGGTTCTGCCAAAATGTTCTGAGACTCTACAGTCTGGCGCAGACTTCACCATAATTGAGCTGATTGGAGGTCGGATTCCACCTTTCCGACCCCTCTATTCTCGACTTCCAAAATAACGTTGGTTTCAGACTGGATGCTTCGTTTACATTTCAGCAAGCATGTTAACATGTCTGGGTGATATATCTTCTCTCTTGCTCTCCCTGTCTCTCCCTTAGCTTGGAGTTTTGTAAAGTAATTGCCATTTGATAATGAAAATAAGATTGTTTTCGGATAAGCCTGACCTCTTAAACTTGTTGAAAAGACACCTAAACCACCCCTGGATGTGGGCAAAAAAAGCACCCATAAATCACTGTAGGTAATTCATTTTAATAATGTGCTTCGGATTTGAGGTCTGACTCCACCTTCTCAACAATTACAGGGTTGTTCCCAACTCCAGGCTGCTTGGAATCGATTATCTGCACCGATAATGTAAATACATCACGTCTGATCCACTTACCAACCCCCATCCCCCACCCTGTCAATTATTCAAAATTAATTCTCTTAGTAACTAGTGGATATCTGCTTTCACTTGATTTGTTTAACTCGGAGAGGTCTGTTTGTATTTCTGTACATTTTTCCGTCTGATCAGTCTCCGAGGCTGAGAGCACTCGTTGTGAAGCAGCTCCTCTGCTGTTCATTACAAAGAAATCTCTGCTGCTGCTGCTGCTACTACACCGATAAAACTCATCACTATCTGAGCACTGGAGGATCTTTTCATGCGGATACCAAACACTTGAAAAAAGCAATTGTAAAAAAAAAGAAACAAAAAAAACCTATTAAATTCAAGACATAAGCGGAATCAATAATAATGGTTTTATTCTAAAAGGCTGCAAGAAAATTGGAAAGAAAATTGTGCTAAAATTTATGAAACTAATTTTCGAGTTTGTTTTAACATAAACTGTTGTTGAAAAATAAAGCATTTTCCTCTGTATGAATCTTTATTCTACTTAGACTGAAAATTACCTAGCTCGCCATCCACAGAGGAGTCAGACTATTACAACACAACTGTTCTAGCTCCACGAGCAGAAACGTGCTCAAACTAGGATCAATATTGGAGATGCTTTTTGAAAAATGGAGAGAGGTTAGAACACAGAAAGGTTTACAGACCCATGCAGAGCTGGATAAACACTGAAGCTTCAGAGTCCACCACATGGTGTCAGAGTTACATATTGCTCCTTAAAGAGTGTATTTACATTAAATAGTTAAGTATAGATTTTCTTGATATATGAAAAATATTTATGCAGAGCTACTATACGTGTTGAGTTTGTGTTTGTTGGTTTGTTGTACTTCGAGAATAAATATCACAGATGTGTTTTTATGTAATCTAACTAATGAAATCTTGTCAATGTAGATATGGAGATCCCAGGAAGAGTAGCTACTGTTTAACACAGACGCTCATTGGGATGTTAATAAACAAACAAACAAACAAACCGACAGGATGGTAAATGGTTCCATCCACATCAACACAGAGGTTTCAGATTCCTTGGCGCAGCCGTCATAAAAGTCCTCTCCTGGGCTGACGACACCTCGACATTAATGGGTGAAGCACAACAAAAGCCTTTCTTTCCAGAGGAGGCTAAGGAGAGCCAATTTTCTCCAAAAAAGCTTCTTGTCGACTCTTAACAGATACACTGCAGGGAGCATCCTAACAAACTGCGTGACAGCCTTGCACAGCAGATTCACCGACGCTGACAAAAAAGCCCCCATAGTGTTGGGAAAAACAGCACACACAACTGTTGGCTTGGGTAATCCTGTTGGGGTGGGGGGGGGGGGCTGTTGGCAAGGTAGTACAAATTTTGAGCCTGCTACTTGTGAAGTCCCTGCTGAGTTATTGCAATAGAGTGACGACTCTATCAAACTTTTTCCTACACATATACTGTGATTATGGGGCTGTGAAACTAATATAGCAGCTGTGAAGTGGATTTAAATATTATTCAGTTTTATGTGGTTCCAGAGTTCCAGAGTTTCCTGTCATGTTGATTAAAAAGGCACTGCAGCTTTCATGTCCTGTTCGCTCATTGGTCCTCTGTATAATTGCTGTTAGAAACCTGCTGCTCAATGAGCAAACACATGTATCATGACTTCTTGCTGCACTATTACATCACATCAAATCTGACTTGCGTTGCACGCCTTCTAAAGGTATGAAAGAAGGCTGAGTTGGAAATAAAACTAAAACAAACCTTTTCCTGTCCACAAAGATCGGTACTGAAGACTCCACAGAATTCAATTTGCAGAAAAAAAGATAACACAACAAGAAATCATTTCAGAAGCTACTTGTTGAAATGTTAAAAACATTTTAAAATCCATCCATTCATTATCTATACCGCTTTTCCCGTTTGGGGTCACGGGGGCTGGAGCCGATCTGAGCATTAGGCAAGAGGTAGGGTTAGAGACAATCTTAGGTGTGAATGTGGCATTTTATAATCATTGTTTTTAAACTGTTTAACACATTATTTCTTATCAAGGAATAATTATTATTTGCTCAAGTTTAGCTGTTGGCTTTGTGCTTCTCTGAACTGCATGCATAAGCTTGTCTTTATTCATGAAATATATTATTTCCTCAAAGTTGCAATCAAATGAGTATTCCAACTTTTGGTGAATACAGTCTCAAGCTCTACCGACGAGGTTTGCTCAGCTGCCCTGAGGTCGATGTTCTCTGCAATGGGAAAGATCAGGAGAGGTTAATTCAACAAATATGCGCCCGGGAAACGGAGATGTTCAGATAAATGAGGTTAGTGAGAACCAGTGGGCAGTTAGGGTCAAGTGCAGAACTCTGAGGGAGGTAAATGGACACAGTCTGTCCTTTGCTTGGCCATTATACCTCAGATCAAAATCATCATTATACAACGAGTACTTCAGGGGAGCCTAGATTATGGCCTTTGTCCATTAGATCTAAAAGTCCTCTCCTGGAAAATCCAAATGACTCAATGAACTCAAATTTAGTCTGTGGGCTTCCAACTGTAGTGCCATAAGCTGTGTCTGCATTGGCACTGAAAGAGATAAGTTTAATATTAATGAAGGAACTTTTATGTGCTAGTCAGGCTTGATGCTTTTTGTTTTGTGCCCAGTATTACCTTTACGACACACGCAGCTTGTAATGTTTGTGCTTTTCAAACAGAACGAGCTGGAGCCTCGCAGGGCAGAACGATCCATTTGTGGAGCCTGATACTAATGTGGAGGATCCACCAAACACAGAGGTGTGTGGTGGAAACCCATTGGCAGGTCTGCAATGCTGTTTTTAAAGATTTATTTTTTGGGGCTTTTTATGCCTTTAATGGATAGATAGGACAGTGGACAGAGTTGGAAATCAGGGAGAGAGAGAGGGGAATGACATGCGGGAAAGGAGACACAGGTGGGATGTGAACCCGGGCCGCCCGCTTGAGGCTGCAGCCTCTGTACATGGGGTGTGCGCACTAACCATTGCGCCACCAGTGCCCCAGGTCTGCAATGTTGTTTAACAGCTTCACAGTTTATCATATTTTATCATGTTTTTCTATTTTTGTCTCAACATTTTTGACTATTTCAAAAATCAGGGCTAGGCGTTGCTGTGCCAGCCGGAAGTGGTTCTCTTATGTTGAACCAGGAACAAACCACAGACTATTTACAAAGTTACTACATTTTATAAAGCAAACCAAAGACCTAACTTTTTTGCAGAGCTTTTAACTGAATCTTATCTCATCTAGTTTTATTACATTTTGAAACTCCTGTGTTTCCTCAGTTCCTGTTCTTATCTAGTTATTTTTACCTTAGTTTTTGGATTGTGGGATAGGGGTGGGGGAGGGAGTCATGTTGTTGCTGTTTGGTTTAATATTGATGTAAAGCACTTTGGGATACATTTGTTGTATGAGAAGTGCTATACAAATAAAGTTTCATTGATTGATTGATAGTACTTCTCTTTAAGAGTATGTAATAGTGATAGTAAAAAAAAACCTGCATAGCCGAACAGCTGATAGGTGAAGAAAACGTAGTGAAGAAAACGTATGAAGTGAGCTGAAGTAGTGCTCAAACAATGCGGCTTGTTGATGGTAAAGTCAAGTGAATATTTCTTAAATATAGACATTAATTATTTGGTTGTCTTTTAGTCAAATTAGCTTAATTACAGGGTAGAACTGACCCTGTCTGTGTAGCCTATAGTTTCTGTGCCGTTACTTCAACTTGTTTCTGTACCGAGGGTCCGAGCTGACCGGCATCTCACTTCCAGGTACCTCATACAACCCCACTTCAAAAATGACCAAACCATCCTCTATAGCGATAAGAGTCTGCATAGTCATTGGATCCACTGTTACTATTTTAATAACTGTTAAAGTAAGCTCTTGGTTTTCTCCAGTCAAAGTATTTTAAGGGTTCCTGTTTGAAACATGACTCGGCTAACCTGATGATTTGTTCCATGACTCAGCTGAACCTTTGTTGTAAAAGAGCAGAAATGAAATCATCTCTTGGGAGCAGCAGTGCAAATTAAACCCGTTTCTGCTCGGTCTCGAGCCGCTGAAGCCAATTTCTCTTCCTTTATCTTTTCCAAACCCATTGAGTAGTAGACAGTAACCCATCACCTCAGTCAGAATCTAAGACTTCATTCGGTAAAAAGTCAATACAGTAATGATGAGCAGTATCAGGAAAGGCCAGGAAATGTCCCTGTGGTTTCTCGGAGATGAAGCTGTACTCCAGTTTGCTGCCTCTTGCACCAGTCATGACTGTAACTCTCAGCTCCTTGGGAAGGTTCAACTTATCAAGAAGAGAAGCAGGCTGGATGTGTTGAACTCTGAAGCCAATCGCAGACGCAGTGAGGAGCAGAAGACTTAAAATACATGAATAAAAAAGCTGACACTCTCCCAAAATAAATGGCCCTTGTTGAGCCATCAAACGCTTAGAGGCAGTAGTTTTAGCTTTCATGAGTGCTGCCTCTTTGTCAGGTTTTTAAAGTGTCTTCAGTAACTTTAACATTTCCCTGATCTGAGTCTTGCTCTGAGGCTTCTTATCTTTTGCAAAACAAGACTGGGGTCATGTTCGGATCATACCACGCATGATGTAGAAAATTCTGCAAACCTCCCTCCAACAGTCTGAGGTTTTTCATGCAAATTAGCAACAGCTAGTCTGAGCTTCATACAGAGTTCAGAGGGAGACATATTCAGCTCCATTGACAAGATAATGTATTTTATCATACATGATGACAAGTGAAAGGGGGATTTAGTAGCCAGCTCAGATCAAAGATTCACTATGTGACACTGAGAGGGATTCAAAGTGGCTACAAAAGAATGGTTCAATTAGATTCCGCTAATGACCAATTTGACATCAAAAAGTCGAGCAGAAGCGGTTAAATGAAAACATGAAAAGTGTTCCCCCAGAAGTCTACCATTGAAGTCAATTCTGGCGCTTCCACATGGAACATTTCAGCTTTTTAGGTTTTAATCATAGACCCTACATGGGGATTGACATAGCTAAATTTCGAGTTTTGGGATGTTCTTTCAGGGCTGACCAGGTGGTGACCTTCCAAGGGGAAAAATTATGCCAAAGCAGAAGTACAAAAAAATCTTCCATTCCACTTGTGTCCACTTGAGGCTGGCTGTAGAAGCTCCAGACGTCCCATAAACATATGGGCCTCCTGACAGTGTTAAGCATGTCTCGCAGTCTCAGTGACTTCCCCCAGTTGGTATCTGATGGCTACAATGGTGGTCTCCATATTAGAAGTGCTGTCTCAAAATCTGTGACTTATTCTTTTCTCATAGGTCGATTTTAAGTTATCATCCTTTAAATGAGGGGGGCCTTGAGTGTGCACCCACCTAGTACACATATTGAGTCATGAAAGGTCAGGAACAAATGCAACACAGCAGGAAAGAACAACAAGATTACTTGTTTCTTTGGAGGGAGTCCTGAGGAATTGAAAGTGCCCTCAGAGAGCAGACCTCAGATTTTGTACTATTACTGTACATCTGCTTCACATGGCCCCACGCGGAGAAGAAGATACGGGCATGTGCGTTAGCGCTGGCTAACAAGGCTGGCTAACCCAGATGAAGGAGGAGAGGAGGAGGGGGCTTTGGTGGAGAACTCATTAGATGTGGGGGAGAGAGGGAGGCAGAGACAGTGAGACGGCAGAAAGGTGAAGCCGAGCACCGATGAGTTAGCATGTTTGATGGGCTGTGAAATTGTGGTTAGGCCGTCTAGCAGCCGAGCTGTGATAATTAGTGGTGACTTGCACAGCTGTGCACTGACCTCCTCCCAGCCCCTCCCGTTGGTGTAGGAGATGACATCGAGCAGCGGTTTGGACAGGTAGCCGTCACTGTTGAAGGAATAGTCACGCCCGCCGATGGATATGTTGGTGAAGTACCTGCAAGAGGACACAGAAAAACAGAGAGGTAAAATTAAAATCAAAAAAGAAAAAGGGGGGGATAGGTGTTCTGGGCACTTTGGAAAGAATTATCTAATTTTTATAAAAAAGTGTTTGTAGACTCAGCATATGACCAACCAAGCATCACATTCATGTGTATGGTTGCACATTTTTACTCATTGGGGTGATCCCATACCGGCGATTACTCGACGATTCATTGGTCAGAGCCTCAGCTGACTGTCAGTCTCACAGTCGAGCACAAAGATCATTCCATTGCAGCTCTGTGGGGGTGTGTAATGTCTAGTTTTACACAGATGTGTTCATTTGTGACTCATATCCTCTCTTGGTGTAAATATCACCTTATTAATCATTTTAATGGAGTTCTGAAAACCAGTCGTACTTTGAATCAATCTGTTCAGTGTGAGCATGAAGAAATCCCCCTGCAGTATTGATAGAAGCAACTGATCTGTGATTGTTTGTGTGCATTGGCTTCAAGACATTTCAGTCAGCAGCACAGTCGTGTGCAATTACCCGTCAGAACAGGGGGAGTTTCCTCCTTTCAACAAAGGCTCTCATTGGCTGTTATAAGACATTATGAGGTGTCATCAGAAGGTCAGCAGATTAGCAGAATTTTCTGAACAGTTAGGTGGATATTTATGGATGTAATGTCTGGATTTAAATTGTGGGGACTCAGTTTGGTGGATTATTATGAGGAGGAGAGTTCAGTAAATCTTCAAATGGTTAAAAGACGCTGTTTGCTGTCGCTGGTCTGACAGATGTGTAGATTGTGGTTGCCTTGGTGGTCTGACCCGCACTCACTGAGCCGTCAGAGTGTGTGTGCCTGCTGTATTGTAATCCTTAGTCCGGGACAGGCCTAGGTCTTTATCTTTTTAGAGAGGTTCCCCCTTGGAGGCGGTGGTTTTGTCCATTAGTGCTGTGTTGCTAAACGTTAAATAAGTAAAAATTGGATTTGTTGTAGAAGATCAGCTTGTTAGTTGTTGTCTGATCCTCAGGTGAACAATATATCGAGCAACTTTTGAGAATAAATTAAAAACTAAGTGAAAAAAGAGAAATCATTTGATAAAGAAAAACACAATCCTGTCGATGTGAGAGGAAATCACAACGTGGAGGCGTGGAGAAAGAGATGTGGGAGAAGCCAAGAGCCGAGAAAAGGTGATGCACCGAGGAAGAGATGAGACAGAGCAGACTTCACTAAAAGGTTTCCCTGTCTTCAGCTGCACTCTCGTGTCACACAACAGCGAGGGGAAGAAAAAATATAAGAAAATCTGAAGAAGGTAAACATTGGAAGACAAATACTTGGGAGTACTTTTAATACCAGGAAAGACAAAAGCAAAGAGAGTTAGAGTGAAGCAGAGATGGAGGCAGAGAGCTTTACCTTTGATGTTTGTTAATGAAATCTCGACCTTAAAAGCGTCCAGGAAAAAGCACATCAAAGCTTCCAAATGAAACCTTCCCCACATCCTCTCAAATACACGAGCAGACAACCCGGCTGAGAGAAAACCTCAACAACGTCCCAAATAACAACCAATCAACAGAAATACGACTTCAAATATATGAAAGGCAAAGAAAAAGGCCAAAAAGAGTTGTGGGTTCAAAAAAGTACTGAAGGTAAAGTCGGATTGCAGGGTAGCTCACGATACGGTACGACGTGATGAGATACGATAAAACCACAGACTGTTGGTTTTTTGAACCAGGCTGTAAACATGTTCATCTCTGCTGTAAAAACAGGCTTTTTAGAATGGGTGTGTATGTGACTTCCTGTGCTTCTGCAGCCAGCCTGTAGTGGACACTTGACGTACTGCAGTTTTTTTGCACATCTACATTGGCTTCATTTAACGACACCAGAGGTTGCTGCTCGGTTCCTATTGGCTTGGAATATCACACTCACAGGTGATAGGGAGTGTGCACAACACAGAACATTATAGTGTATATAATATAATGACTTGAGTCTGTAATCCTCAGCAGACCACTTTAGGATTACTGTGGACAAAGTGTAACACATCCCTCCAGTCACATATAGACTTTAAATAATGCATCAAATGAAGCGAGGGGCAGAAATAATGAAAACCAGCATGAGGAAGCAGCTTACAGAGACTATCAGTATATTATATGCATATCCCAGCCACCACACTTATCTTCATAATAAATAAGAATGTGAGCTTATTCTCTGTATTCTAAATGAAATATGTTTTTTAGCCCCTCGTTTCTCAGAATATTTACATTTCAGGCGTCGTGCAGAAACTTTTCTTCAGTCAAACGAGATTCAGCTCCTGCAGGTGCAGCTGCATGACAAAGTCACAGTCTTTCACTGCAGAGTTCATTCACTTTGGCTTCTTTCCCAAAGGAGCGACCGAGGGGCTCACATTGACGGTAAGAGAAACGGTCAGTACGCTAATTGGTTGCAGAAAAACCTGGCTTTTCTTTTCAGTATGCTAATGCTCTCGTGGAGTGCAGACGGAGACTCTGTTGCATTGTTGATATTCAATAAATTCATGAAGAAATGCGAGGAGGGGGATTTAGCTTCTAGTTGTGTATTGAATATAAAACACTAAAAGGCCTTAATGCCTCTAACGAGAGGACAGGAAGGTGGGTGGACTATGGCCGAGTATGGGAGTCGAACTCGGGGCCGCCATGTTGAGCTCATTAGTCTCTCAATATGAGACTCGTGATTTAATCCCTGAGCCACAGCATCGCCGCATTCCATGTAGATTTATGGATTTTATTGATGTTAAAGGTCATGATGTTGATCCCCATTTTAAAACCCACACATAGTCTTACAGTGCTGGAAATCAGGGAGAGAGAGAGTGGGGAAGGACATGCGGGAAAGGATTCGAACCCGGGCCGCCCGCTTTGAGGACTGTAAGCGACTTAGGGCTTCTTCTTCTGCTAAGTAGCTGATGTGGGCTCGCCTTACTCACTGTATGAACTGAACCTATTTCTCAACCAGCTCTCTCCAAGAAAGCAAAACATGATAGTTGATCCTCTTGCAGGATCTGTCCACATCCCCTGGTTACCCCCGTCTCTCCCTGTCCCCTCTACAGCCCCCCCCCCCTCTACAGTGAGTGATAGAAAAATGGCATGATATATGGATTATTGAGTTGTAGGTAAGGTCGCCTTTTATTTATTTATTTGAAGAGCCAAGTTCGCTTCTTTTGGGCTTGTTTCCAGTCTCTGAAATTGCAGCTTGCACTCTGACAAAATCAAATGCAAATCTAGCATCGACAGGAAAGTGGAACTGCAGGTTGTAGTAGCTCTTCAGCGACCTCCTTTAACCCAATAGCCGTCAAGTGTTTGGTACGGTATGCAGTGCAATGATAGACAGCACAGCAGCGTCAAATCATGAATTCTGATGTGCATGTACATCGTGTAGAACAGCAGCCGCTGAAATACAAAATCCAGCGAGAACACATTCAACACATCAGGTACAGATGTCACCTCGCAGAGCGTGCAATCTCTGCGGGCACTTTGACAAAGAACTACTCGCGTCTCAACCTCTCAAGTGTTTGGCCTCCCCCGGCAGGAGCTTTTTGTTAGAAGAGACCTCTAACCTGACGTTGCACCCACCAGCACCTGATGTTACCTGACATGTGGGTGCTCCCTGAGGACTGGACTATTTCTCCGTCACCTGGTGTTACCTCGGCAAAGAGGGAGAAAAATATTAGCCTCGAGGCTCAGAGTGGCAGGGCTTGTATACAGCCGAGTGGGGGCTACAATTCTACCTTGTTTTCCCTGTCACCTCCTCCTCCTCCATCCTTTCTTCCTCTGCCTCCCTCTCTGCCTCCTCCGTCTTTTTATACCATCTTGAAATCCACTGGATTTTCCCAGGTGGAAGGTACAGCACAGAGTAGAGAAGCAGTGGTGATAGCGATGAATAAAGTGGAGAGAGAGTGGGATTTGAAGGATGGGGGAAGGAGAGACGGGAGTGGGGGTAAGGAGAGAGAGACAGAAACTAAAGAAGGGAAAGAAAAGCAACAAAAGGGAGAGGCACAGGCAGACAGGGAGGGAGTGTGCGGGTGCAGGGGATGAGAGAGACGGGTTGTGCTGCATGGCTCAGAAACACGAGCTGCTGCACAGAGAGGAGAAGCATCAAACATGTTCTCTACAGGCAGCAGACGCTTCACACACATGAAGAAGAAACAGACCAACAGAGTGTCTAATAAGCATGGAAAGATAACTCAAACAGAGAGGTGATTACAACATTCCTGTAACGTAATTATGCATGAAAATCCAAACCAACACTGGGGAACTAAGAAAGTGTTGTTGTGCAAATATGTGCTGAGTTTGTGACTGAAGTCTGTGGGTGTCTGATTTACTGAGGCAGCAGTTCATGGAGCAGGACTCTGAGAGGGAGGCAGATCTCATCAGTGACGCTGAGAAGAGGAGTTTCTCCACTGAGCTCCGAGTAGAAATGATAACCTGAGGATCTTTACGATCAACATTTATATTTGTCCAATTATCCTCAGATAATCTGGAACTAATCTAGAACATCATCTAGAGCCGAACATTACCTTCTCGCTAATGTGTGGCACATGACGACTGTGCAATGTGTCTTTGACCTTAAAGTACATTTTATGAATCCTTTTCACTTCACATGTTAGACAAAGTGTTTTATATGGAGCTTTTATTGTGGCAAAACTACAGTACAGTGCTTTGCCCGCTCTGTACAAGATACAAATTTCAAAAACACAAACTACATAATGGACGCTCCGTCGTAGCCTCCTCAGTAAAACTGCACCCACGACATCCAGCTCAGTAATGTCTATCTTGAACTCACTGGGTGCTACAGCGGACTGGCAGCCTAGCCTGTGAGCCTGAGCTCAGGGCAACAAACCCCAATAATGTGTTTGCAGATGGTCAGACACACATTTGCAGATATGTGTACTCATTTGTGGATCTTTGTGGAAATGTCACATGTAAAATGACAGACAATGGAGAGCCCCGCCTCAGTTGTAAGCGATCATTTGTGTTTATTTTCTGGATTTACAGCTGAAAAAGTTCACTGACATTAATAAATAAGTCAATTTTTCAAAATTGGTCTACATATTTGCAGATTAGTTTACACATTTCTGGATCTTTTTACACATTTCTGGATCTGTGTACACAAATTCAAATAGGTTTGCCACAATAATAGCTCCATAGTTTTAAACCGTCAAAATAGGGCCCGTGGCGTCCGATGCTTGTGGCTTATTGGGTTGATTCCACACAAACAAAAAACTGATTTTTGTGCTGAACAAACTTTTTTTGTTTTTTTGGTCGGCTAATTCTTCTTAAGGTTCAGTGACATTCAGTCAGATTTTAGAGCCAATCGGACGCTGCCCTGAGGCTCTCTGGTGTTTTGTTATCGAGCCGACCCACCGCCCTCTTCTCCTCCATCTCGCCGTCTCGTTCCTTCCTCTCTGTGTTTCCCTGATGCAGCAGATACAGCCCATTGAGCTCCCAAAGTGTTCCTCCTTTTTCTCATTTATAAAAAGGCTGATCCATTAGAGAATTAAATAAATGGATGAATGGATGCATAGATAAATAAATAAATAAAAGCTCCTGCATCAAACACTCAATGAGCTTTTTTTTTTGGTCAGCATCCCTCCCTCTCTCTGCCGCTCTCGTTCGTTCCTTCTCTTATTGATTAAGATGATTCATGGTTCATCTCAAGCCTCCTCTCTCACACTGTGGAGAATAATGGGAGCATACGCTGCTTTTGAGGTCATATAGAGAGTGTAAGAGAGAGGGGGGACCTGAGTCACACAGATGAAAGGAGTGTGACCGTGAACAGACCGGGGGGGGGAGGTTGGGGGCATGTCATGATTTGGTTTTGTATTTGAATTTTCCCTGTTTTATCCCAGTGTTGCTTGTTTCCCTCGTGTGTTTCCTCGTTTTGTCTTCAGTGTTTTCTGTTTTATCTTGTCATTTATTATCCTCGTGTATCTCTGTGTTCTGGTGTGTTTTGTTAGAGTCTTGAGTTCTGTGTGTCTTTGGTGTTTCATGATTTAGTTTCAAGTTTCATGATTTATTCGGACTGTGTCGTCCCCACAACCACCGCCTGACGCCCAGACTGTGCCTGACGGCGGTGGCTAACACTTGTTACGAACTGGCGCTGTACATATAACGATTGATTGAAGAACCCTGAGTGATTCTTTCAAAGGGCTTGAAAGCGGGATGATGAGGGGGTGAATGTGTTTGAGGACGCCCCAGGGGGTCAAACTGTGCTGCGATCCACGATAGATTTGTACCCATGAGGTTGTTAACCATACAAACACGCCGGAAGAAAAGGGTCATAACTTGCAATGTGGCCGCCAGTCAGTCTTTATGGATTCTGGTTTCTCAGATTGGATGATAACTTTTGAGTGTGTGCAGAACATGTTGTGCATTTTGAAGCTGTTTTGACATTTATTGTATGTGTGAAAAAGTAATCATGCAGATAAAAATGGATTCCAGACACAGAGAGTAAGTCGATCTAGGAACAAATCAGATATTATCTGACTGTGACACAGCCTCGGGGGGGGGGGGGGGGGGGGGGGACAATGGACATCTGACTCTTCCTCTTTGATTCATGTTTATCATCTTTTACAACATGTATATTACAGACAGAGGGTTATACCTGAAGACTGTGACATCACACATTTCTGAAGGGGCATTTTGAAGCCCAATGGCGGCGGTCGCCATATTTGAAATACTGTGGAATTGAAGACCATGTGAGGAGTTAAAGTCAAGGTTGGTAATTTTAGAAAACTAGCATGATTTTGAAAGTAGCAACCCCCTCCCCTCTGTGCTCCCTCATAAGCCACGCCCCCTCACTTATATGCACGAGCGCCGTCCCTCCTGAAGTGGACCTCAGCTCATCTCTGTCATTGTGTAGAAACTACGTCGTCTCATGTCTCATTCAGCGGTCAGTAAACTCTCAGTATAAACTCCTAAAGTCATCGGTGACGAGCTTTGAGTGTGAGCTAGAGCAGGTAAGAGGTAGAGAGCGAGCAGGGAGACAGGGAGGCGTCTGATTGGTTCATCAGATTGGTACCTCGTGGCAGACATTGGTGGAAGTTTTTACAGACTTACAAACTGATACAGATGATGGATTTTCTTTGTTCCTTTTTCAGAGAACATGAGTTATTAATTTCTGTCAGGACCTAAAGACAATTTACACCAGAATCTGAAGAAGTGGATCTGGAGATTTCGAGTACTACAACACAAAGCTGTGATAAAGAGAAGTTTTTTATCGTTAAGTTAATGTGTGTTTTTGTTAGTGGAAAGGGGAGGGGCATCAATTTGGGCACTCCAGCCAGATCCAATCAGAGTATGTCATGGGTCCAAGTAATGCTACCAGCACTATATGTTCGCGCCCGTAGCAAAGGTGAGGGAGACGGGATGTCCATATTTGGTCGCGGTTGATACACACACACACACACACACACACACACACACACAGATTATTAACCTACAGGAACCATTCTGCAGCGTCTTCAACATAAATACTTAAAGCTGAAGGGAGTCGATGCACTGACTGCTCGCTGCATGTTTTATGAACGGGGAAATGTAATGGCATGAGGACACGCGCTGCAGGGTGTAAAATGAGAATTTCACATGAAAATTATGTGAATATTTTATCAGCATAAATATTTCTGTTACATTTTTTTTTTTACCTGCCTGCTTCACAAAAAAGTGCGGCTCGTCTTTGTGCCAGTAAATCCTGCCTCAGCACAAAGTCGTAAAAACCAGAGGCCACGAGGTAATAAATGTCTTGAAAGTTTGCAACCCGCAATGAAACTTAACATCCGGGGCTGAAATACAACCTTACATTTAAAATGAAGCTAATCGCCAAGAAAATACCAGCGAGTCACCGAGCGTGTGAAGTACAGCAAGACTGGAAGACAAAGGACAGGACGACTTGAAACCACCCGAGGGGGAGGGGGAGGGGGGAGGGGGAGACATGAGACGGGGTCAATGTTAGGAAAGGACACCAAACACAGAGGAACACGAGGAGGAGGGAAGAGTGAGGGTGAGCAGAGAGAAAGAGAGACACTTCTCACAACGCCGTTTGTCTTGGCCAAAAAGTTGCACTTGAACACACCGCAAAGACTACAGCCGACGGCCAACCACCACATACGTTCTGCACATGCGTGAGAGGAAATAATTCTCCCTGCCAGTAGGGGGCGGTAGTCTGTTATCGTCATTCCAATAATAGTCAGAACAATGTCTGATAAAAAGTGGAAGTCGTTGACGGGTGGCAACGGAGCTGGACTCACCGCAAAAACTAGGGCGACGATATCCTTGGTGTGTTGGCGTCTTAAAGTCTTTGTATGTGATTTTTTGATCCAGCAGATGTCGCCCTTGAGCACCAGCATGAAACCAAAACAACTCGCGCTGCATTGTTGTGTTAGCATGCTAATGCTAGCGATCTTTATTATGCTGGTATCTTCACACTGCATGTAAATTTACCTGAAATGAGCGTGATCT
>NC_089213.1:32500-35554 GCF_963930695.1 Labrus bergylta | reverse complement strand
GAACTCTGTGTGATTTCAACTTCAAACCTGAATCTGATCTTTGGCTCTGAATGTCTGAACGACCTGCAGAGGGGCGAGGGTGAGCCACACGTCAACGTCTGCAGCGTGGGCATTACACATCAATAAATCATAAAGTCTGTCCTGTGTAAATGTGTCTCTGAGTCCTGACTGTCTACAATGAGGGAGAAGCTCGAGTCCCGCTGGCTGTGTTGTTGTCAGAGCCGTGTTTTACATGGACGGGACGGCCGGCTCCTCCCCTTGTGTATAAAAGCTGTTTTAGTCAAGAACTAGAGAGAAGAAGAAGAACATACTCACTGATTATTTGGATGTTAGTAAGAGTTTTTAGATCACGCTCATTCTGTGTCAGTTTACATGAAATGTGAAGCTACCAGCTAACTAAAGAGCGCTAACATTAGCATGCTAACACAACAATGTGAAGCTACGAGCTAACTAAAGAGCGCTAACATTAGCATGCTAACACAACAATGTGAAGCTACGAGCTGACTACAGAGCGCTAACATTAGCATGCTAACACAACAATGTGAAGCTACGAGCTGACTACAGAGCGCTAACACAATGCAGGACACAGCTAATGTGAAGCTACGAGCTAACTAAAGAGCGCTAACATTAGCATGCTAACACAACAATGCAGGACACAAGTGTCCCAAACTGTGCAGAAGTCTCCAGCTGTGAGTCTTTCCCTCTCCTGTCCTCACATACAGATATAAATGTCACTCTCCTGCAGCTCCTCGCTGACAGTAAGGAGTCACCGAAAGCTGGTTTGCTCCGCCCACTTTGACTCAAACATGGCGTCGTGGCTCCACAGTGAGCACAGTACACACTAACCTTTAGAGAGACACTCCGCCTCCACTTCTTTCCGTTTTCAAGCCCAAACACTCATTTAACCGTCAAGTGCAACAACCAGATCAATAATTAGTGACACGGCGAGCCTGTGCGGCGGGCTCAGACGGTCGCGCAGCACGTCGGCTCTCTGATCGACTTTTTTTTTATCTTGTGACCATTTAATAAAAAAGCCAAATCTGCTTATTGATCATTGTGTGAATGTAACTCTGCACGCTGACGTCTGCGTCCGGACAGAGAGGACTTTCGCTCGCTGTGACACAAATTACACACACCGCGTCCAGCACGCCATCCACGAAAGAACCACTCTGACTTAAAAACGGACGGAGAAATCGATGCACGGAGAGCCGGGAGAGACGGAATCACACACAGGTTTCACCTAATGAAGCCTTTAAAACCACCAGAAAACCAAAACACCAAGCAGCTCGCCAATGATGTCACTCAAGGTCAAACGTTCACCTCTGTGAGCGAGAAGGAGAGCTCGCTAATTAGCTTCAGAGCTAACACAACGATAAGTCCCCCGTGTCGCTCCGGTTAAAAATATAGTTGATATAAAACATGCAGTAAAAAGTAACGGAGCAGTGTCGGTCATATCAGCCGTTATCAACAGACTGTTGTCATGGAGACAGGACGGACGTGCAGCGCTTTACTGCCCGGAAAAAAAACACCAGGTGGACACGAGGAAAGACTTTGAAATATCAGAAACAACAAATGATCCTCAGTGGTCGTCTAGGACTTTGAACTTTTGACCTCGTGGACGTGAACGCCGTTTTGGAAAAGGAAGTGTTGGATGGAAGTCGTTTAACGCTAACGCTAACCGCGTTAGCTGGTTTTCCTGGAATGACAGAGCTAGCATTGCTAACGTTAGCCACGCTGCAGACGCTGTGATCCCGTGTGTTAAGGTCTGGATTTAGATTTATTTTTAACCCTGAACATTAAAATAATCTGATTGAAGTCACTTTTCTCAGTTAACAGATTTATTTGGACTTTCAGATTATTTATGAATTCTCTTTTTTAAAAAGTCGAGTTTATCTCCTGGAGGCCTGAACACAGAAAACTTTTGTTCATTTCCTCGCCCCTGGATGATCCAGAGTCCGTATTTAGGCCTCGGCGTGGCTCGGTTCTGTGTCATGGCGGGTTATCAGGAGGCTCTGCTTCACGCACACACCTCTCCGTTATTTAAGCACACTCTAACCTCCATCAGCCGGCGAGCAGCTGGGGGGCTCGGCTCCTGCGTGCCTGCACCTCTGCACCGCTCTTTAAGCCAGAAGGAAAAGTGTTACTCATCCAGTTTACCCCGCGGGGCCTGTGCAGGGATTCGAACCCTGCCTAATTGACTACATTGCATTCGCGGCGCCGAAGCCACTGCAGCTTTGAGTGGCGGCGCGAGGGGAGGGATTCTGTCTCAGTCCCTGACACAGGGAAGAGTCACACAGGCGGTTTCTCTCAACGGCATATCAAGAAATTGCTCCCTCCACCAAAGCTGTGCGAATAATATTCAGCCGGGATTTTAGGAGAGGAGGGGGTTCAGGGCAGGCTGCGGGCTAATAGCCTACAAAGTCAAAGTCATGTAGCGTGGCTGCAGGGTGATAGGCAGCGAGGCTGAGCTGAGCTGACTGGGAGGCTGCAAGGGGGAAGAGAGAAGGAGGGAAGGAAGGAGAGAGCAAGCAGAGGGCAAGGAAGGAGGAGAGGGAGGAAAAGGAGACAAAACAATCCTCAGGTGATGCAACACTTCAGGTGCACGTCTCCTCTCTGCCTCCGCCTCTTTCTTTTTAGTCTTCACGTCCTCTCTTGCTCCCCGCTGCCCCTTGTCTCGGAGCGCTACATCAGGTGGGGGTTACAGGTGCAACGCGGCAAATCCCTTCAGCCTCCTCTTTCCTCCCTGCCTCCCTCCTCGGCGGGCTCGAGCAGCATTAATCGTCTGATGTAGATTTACAGCGACAGGCCCGGCCCGGTGAGCCCCCTGGTTAGTTCACTCCAATTCCAGGGCGTTCTGCTGGATGTCCTTTTGTCCCCCCCTCGTCTTTCTCGGTCTCCGCCCTCCACTAGCTGCTGCGTCTCCTCCACTGCTCCTTTTTCCTTTTTTTGGTTTTTTTTATCCCTCACACATTTGCTTTGAATATCTGATGTGACGAAGAAGAAGAGGAGGAAAGAAAACAGGACTCAAGAGAGACTCAAAGCAGGAAATGGGAT